>NC_080795.1:39051180-39101180 GCF_028018385.1 Neofelis nebulosa
ATGATAAAATAGAACCCATTCAGAGCCTGGTTATGTGCTTTCATTTCGCTTTTAGCAGGTGTGCTGGCAGATGGACCTCCAACATGCAGATAGATGCATTTATTTGCTCATCAAAACTTGCTAAACTAAAAAGCCATTAAAAAAAAAAAAATACCACCCAAACAAAAGTAAAACCAACCTGTATACGAAAATATAGGGGGAAATGCTAAAAATGTTAGGTTTAAGAGACTCAAAGAGAACCGATTTAGAATTGCCTCTATGCAGATACTTAAAAGCCACGTGAAACTGTATCCAAGGACAACATGAAAAGAAAAAGGTAGAAGAGCCAAAACAAAGCCAACGGGTTGTTTTCGATTTCTAAATAAATGCCTGGTGTGCGTATGTACGTATGTGTGTGGAGAAGCGTCTTCCCAGCCTCGAAAACTTTGGTTGTCTACACAGCCTGCAGTACTGCTGACTTTCTCTAAAGCACACAACCACATCCTGGGCTACTGTTTTCAAAACTAACAAGTAGTTCTGGTCTGGACCCTGGACAACGAAGGGTTAATGGAGTCACACTATACCTTGCTGAACATGTTTAACCTGCTGATCATTTGGAAAATAGTACTGGTGCTTTTCAAAATTCCGATTTTGGTCCATCAGATCAGTCTTTGGCTGACTTCCCTTTTTGTAAGAATACTGTATAACCTGGCATTCAGCAGTGTTAAAGCTGTCAGTCTACACCTCAGCATTTGGAGCTCTAATGATTTATCTTTTTTTTTTTTTTTTTTTTGTAAAATTAGAAATACTTAAACAACCTTACAGCAATATGCATGCACTGTCTTTTTTTTTTTTAAGTAGGATATCTTGTTATTTTATTTTTTTTTAAAAAGTCCCTAATAATGATTTTTCCAAAAAAGGAAAAAAAAAAAAAAAAGGAAAGAAAAATTCCACTACTACTCTATGCTACAGCTAAACTTGGTGAAATGGCTCTAGCATATTTAAAAAGAGTTTGCTCAAAAAAAAAAAAAAAAGCATGCCTAGGGAGTCTCGTGACAGTGCAAAATACATTTATGTACATCCCTCTTACAAAAACACCAATATGTTAGCATTCCGTGAAGCATGCTGGTTTTCAGGAAAAAAAATCCTATAAGAGAGTGAAATAGCAGCTCCGAAAGATAGCCTTTTTTTCTTTTCTTTTCTTGAGGACAACCAAAAAAAGAGTCTTTTTTTTTGTCTTTTTTTTTTTTTTTCCGAACTACTAGAGAAATATCACTAATACATACAGATATAAAAGCAGCATAGAAAGATACAGGTTTCTCACCAACTAGGAATAAAGAGACTAAATGTGGGCATATGGTTAAACTACAATGCATCTTCACTTTGTCCAACACATTTACAAGAAAAACACCATTGGGAAACCTCACAGGACAGAAGTGTTTTAACACCAAGAGAACTACTAGTTTTTAATTAAAAATCCAAACAGGGTGGGGTTGGAAAAATTTGGAAAGGGGCTGGAGCTGGAGCCACCATTTTTTTTTTTTTTAATTATTTTTCAATATAAAATGAATGAGCTGGAATAGACCCAATGTCTTACTCTGTGGAACCTTGCAAAAGTGAAGAAACGTTGAAGGGTTATTTAGGGCAGCTGGCTGATGTCAAAGCTGCCAGAATGCTAATTAACTGCAGGCTGAGTCTCTTACTTGTGTGTGTGTGTGTGTGTGTGTGTGTGTGTGTATATACACATATATATATACATATATATATATGTATATATATATAAAGGAGCCTTTTGTACTATGGCATTTTTTTTTCTTGCTGCTGTATTCATACATCCCACTGCAAATCATCTTTCATTTTTCATTCTGTTGACCTGGATATTATTATTTCTTTTCAGAAACAGGAAAAAAAACCCCCGAACATCTGTGTCTCCTTCCAATATGCTACACATCTGCGCGTTTTGTAGCGGGTCTTCAAAGTTCAGTTAGCAACCCACGGACGCCATTCATCTTCTTGTTAAAATGTCTACCGCTGTAGCCAATGCTCATGCCCTTGAGGGTTTTCCTCTTTTTTTTTTTTTTCCATTATTGTATATAAAGAACATTGTGACTTTTAATATTAGCATTTTTGCTTTCAACAGCAATTAGCAATCTCTTGGTTTGCTGTTTGGTAAAGCATCGGTTAATGAGGTCATCTAGTTTAAAATCCCAGCTACTGGAAAATAACAGGGAGGAGGTCAAATCTATCATTTCAGGTTATATTCTCTGCTCTCTTTTCAGTTCTGTAAGGAAAAGATATCTTTGTTATCCACAATAAGTCATTACGACCCGTTACTGGCCCTCTGTTTTACTACTGCCTCAAGATACAGTTAGGTTCTCTCTTGCTGAAGGACTGAAATAGGATAGTTCATCTAGAAACAAACCAAAAAAAAAAAAAAAACCACGTTGAGCGTCTGAGGATGAAGAATTGGTTTCGTGTCGGTTGGGTTGTCGTTCCTCTGACAGTTCTGAGCTCCCATCTAGCGAGGGGTTGTCTCTATGGTAGAAGGGGTCCCCGGGGTGGTCGACCTCGGGGTGGCTGCTGGTGGTGTGTCCATGGGGCTCCCGGCCCCGCTGTTGGGCGTGACAGAGGAGCTGACCGCAGGCGTGTCCCCCTGCTGCTGGGCCTGCAGGGTCTGTCCACAGATGTGGTGGTGTTTCTCCCAGTCTTTGTGCTGGCAGAAGGAGCCACAGTACCGGGCCGTGTTACAGCCGCTGCAGGTCTCGCTCGCCTTGCGGCCGCAATTCCAGCAACTCTGCAGGGAGAAGGCAGAAGAAAGCAAAATCCCCAGTGAACACCTCGTCGAGGTCAAAGTCTGACAACGAGCTAGGCGGCGCTGCCTCCTTCTTTTGCAAGAACGTTACGGGAAGCATGGCAGATCCAGGGCCGGGTGTATGTGGGCACACTAAGCGCACAGAAGACACAGGTTGCCGGGGGTGGGGGGTGGGGGTGGGGGCGCCTGGGCGGCTCCATGGGTTAAGCGTCTGACTCTTGGTTTCAGCTCAGGTCCTGCTCTCATGGTTTTCATGACTTTGAACCCCGCGTTGGCCTCTGTGCTGGCAGTGGGGAGCCTGCTTGGGATTCTCAGTCTCTCCCTCTCCCTCTCCCTCTCCCTCTCTCTCTCTCTCTGCCCCTCCCCCACTCGCACTGTCTCTGTCTTTCTCCAAATGAAAACATAAAAACTGCAGAACAACAACAGAAAAAGAAGACGAAAGGTTTTGGTGTGATTGCCGAAACTTTTCTACCAACCGCCAGTATACCTAACGAACTGGTTGAGGCTTTCTGTTTTTCCTATAAAATCCCTTCCCTTCAGGTTTGCTTATCTTCTAACACCTAAAGTCTGCTCCCCCCTACCGACAACTGCAGCCTGTACATTTCTTCCCCCTCTGATACCAATACCGCCGTGGTCAGACACATACATCGCTCCTGGCAGAAGCTCCTTGCCTCTAGATACCAGCAGGAATCACAGAAGAACTGTGAGAACTGCCCATTACATTCCAAGAAACATCACGCAACAGAAGAGCACCCAGAGGATTCTATTTTCCGCTCCCTCACTGCAACCAGGTTCTGGGGCACCCGACAACCACATGGGAGGACAAGCTCCAAACAAGCTAGTTCGCTTCAGCTCCCTGGAGGAGAGGGTCGCTGGTTTGGGTTTTTTTTGCCCAATATACTCTAAGCACTCAGAACAGTGCCTGCTATATAGCAGGTGCTCAATAAATATCTGCAAAATGAATCAATCAGACTACACCTAATTTGGCTTTGAAAGCTGCAAACACTAAAACCGGGTAAATAAATAATGGCTCCACTTGCATGCGACGCTTCCGGGCTGCCGGGGTTCCTTTGCAGCACGCTTTCAACTCAGCAACTCTGAGTAGTTAGAAAAGTAGAGGAAACTAACCACCAGGACCCTGGCGAGTCCACTGGCAATCTCCGGGGCTGCTTCACAGGAGAGGGGAGAGCAGAAATGAGGTTGCCTCTAAGATTTAAACCTTGAGATAAACACAGCATGAATCAGGGCGCAGACACACCAGAGATAGAAAAGCAACTGTACAGGAGAGACCTTAGGTACAAAGGAGGCTGCTATGCCCTCGGAGGAGGCCCTTGGAGGAAGTGGCAGAAGGTCAGGAAGCCAACTTTAAATGCCTGTGATCCCTCTGACAAAACCATTCCCAAGCGAGTTTAGCATTGTGCCATTAATCTTTTGTATTCCATACCTTCCTTGGTTTCATTTTCTGGCAACACTTCCGACTATACTCCAGTAACCCCAACCCAGCTGACTGGTATGTGGTTGTATCACAATTAAAACACCTTTTTAGAGGCGCCTGGGTGGCTCAGGAGGTTAAGTGCCCGACTCTTGATTTTGGCTCGGGTCACGATCTCACGGTTTGTAGGACTGAGTCCTGTGTCGGGCTCAGAGCTGGGCGTGGAGCCTGCTTAAGATTCTCCTTCTCCCTCTGCTCCTCCTTCCCTACTCTCTCTCTCAAATAAATAAAGAAAATCTTTAAAAAAAAAAAAAAAAAAAAAACCTTTTCAAAGGCTCTTGCAGCCCATGACCCTGGTGTGTATGGTTTTACCAGTGTCCAAAATACGCAAAGGGATTTTTAGCAGTCAATCCAGTTTTGCTAAAAAAAAAAACAAAAACAAAAACAAAAAGGGCTTCCACAGTCTTTTAAGTGCTAGGAGCCTCTAAACTCTAGAACTCTTGTTTGAAACTTAGAACTCAGCTACATAATTGTGGCCCAGAGAAGGGCGGAGAAAATTTAACATCTCAAACTACGGTCAGTGGGAGGTGTTTTAAGGGAACACAGTTGAGGAATATTCAGAAACTTGGTTTAGATGTTACTATAAATAAAAACGGAGGGGCGCTTGCGTGGCTCAGTCAGTTGGGTGTTTCCCACTCTTGATTTCGGCTCAGGTCATGATCTCTCAGTTCATGGGTTTAAGCCCCGAACCATGGGCCTGGGATTCTCTTTCCTTCTCTCTCTGCCCCTCCCCAACTTGCTTGTGTGTGTGTGTGTGTGTGTGTGTGTGTGTGTGTGTGTGTGCTCTCTCTCAAAATAAATAAACTTGAAAGAAAGGAAGAAAGAAAGAATTAAAACAAAGTAAATTATTTCTCCTTTAATTGAATTTAACCAGGAAAATATTTCAAGGGATGTGTACCTCTGGATTAGAGGCTTCTACCAGACCTAGAAGCCCTCCTCTGTCAAAATTAACCAATCACTTTGCGTGTATAACGATCCCACAAAGACCTGAGCAGCGTGAGCCTGGCCCAGCCTTCAGAGTGGTGAGGCATGATGCTTGGTGCCCACAGTGAAGTTTGCTTCCTTGAGGTTTGGGCATTTCGAATGATGCCAGCTGGATCCTGGAACAAACTCAGCACATAAGCAAAATTCCTAAATTATATCAGAAAATCCCAATTAGAGAACAGAGACCTGGATCCAAAACAATATTTTAAGGAAATTAAACATCTAATCTGAGGCAAGTGGCTTCTTTAGGAAATACCCTGGTGTGAGTCTTATCCTTTTTCTGGCAGAGGCACAGTTTGGCAGACATGAGGGTGGTAACTGCCCAGCACTCGATGGCTCCTTCAGATTGAAATCAGATGCAGGCCACCTTCTCGATGGAAGCTGATTAAACACACAGACGAAACCAGGTAATTACAAATGCATGTGCTGGGGAGTGGAAAGAAGGGACAGAACGGGAACTTCTTTAGTTTTTAAAGTGTTTTTCAAAGATGGGAACAATTTTATAAATAAAAAAGTGGAATTATGCCAAATATAGAAACAGATGTTTTGGATCATGAAGCTGCTGGGAGTTGAGCTTTCTTGCCTGGCGTCACCGGGTTCTGACCCAGGATTCAAGAGCTCTGGCTGGTTTTCCTTCTAGTTCCATTCTGAAGCTGTTCGATTCCATTCATTTCCCACCCACCCCTGGGACAGAAACAACCTTCAGCTGTAGGAAAGTACAACAAAGAACAATTCAAATGAGCTGGGGGGGGGGGGGGGTGGGAGGGGGACTACGTATTTTTACTGCTCTTAACATTGCATCACAACGAATGTGCAGGAACTTTAGCGCGACTGTTCAACAACAACCAAAACCTCCAAAGTGCATGTTCCTTGGTAAAAGTTCATTAGAAAACAGACAAAGCGGTTTCCATTAATGTACTTCTCTTGGGTAGCTCTACCAAATTTCCTGTTGGCTCATCCATACTTGCAAGACTGATGCCTGACCAGGGGCATTCAGCCACTCAACAGTCACACTTCTGGGGACAGTGGAAAGTGTACAATCTTGTGAGTACCCTAATTTGGATCATTCTAAGTTTCCAAGCTTTCTGCTGTTCACAAAGGTGGAAAGTGAAAATTGTGTCTAATACCCAGGGGTACTATCAATGATGGTTTAACCTAATTTTATATTTTTCAATGCATGCTTTTTTCGATTCAGGCTAGTATTTCCTGATAGTTATCCATTCCTTTCTTTCCTCCCTCCCTACTTTCCTTTTCCTTTCTCTTTCTTTCTCCCATCCGTCCATCCATCATATAACTAAGCTTCCCTTCCAGTACTCTGAAGAACGATGCTGGCAATGGAATTACCGTTAACAGTGTAGAAAGCTCAAGAATACCATTTCATAGCAAATTTCATTCCCCAAATTCATGGCAAAGTCTTCCCTTATTTGTGATATTATTATTCCCTTTTTGGCATAAGGAATATTTTCCCCCGATCCAAAAAATGGGAGTCAGCCATAGACCAAAGTTAGGCTGTGACTCAGATGAAGAAAATGAGGCTGAACACAACCCTCCCTTTTGCTAAATGTCCTAATACTACAGATGGAAAGGGAAATGATGAACGGAGCTTTTTAATGCCAGAGCCGCCTGTCAAAGATTGCTGCTACTTGGTTCCACACCAGCAATTCTCTTCCTCCCTAAGAACAAAATTATTTCCTTCTTCTTATTTTAGATACACAGAGAATGGTATTCCATAGCCCCACCTGAAAAATAATATCCTTGCTGGTTCTTACTGTTGGAAATTCCTTTTCCAGGAAACAAAACATGGTCTCCTGATTGCTCTAAGTTTCTCCGGGTCTGTACTCACCTAAAAGTCTCCAGAAAATGTCTACATGCAAATGATGCTCAATGAATGAAGTAGAATGATTACAATTAAAATTCCCCAAATGTAAAGAAGTCTCCCACACACGGGCTTCAATCCACAGTAGGATCACATCTTACATTTGCACTGCACTGTACATTTTAAAACCACTTTCAAAGGGGCGCCTGGGTGGCTCAGTCGGTTGAGCGTCCGACTTCGGCTCAGGTCACGATCTCACGGTTCGTGAGTTCGAGCCCCGCGTCGGGCTCTGGGCTGATGGCTCAGAGCCTGGAGCCTGCTTCCGATTCTGTGTCTCCCTCTCTCTCTGCCCCTCCCCCGTTCATGCTCTGTCTGTCTCTGTCCCAAAAATAAATAAACATTAAAAAAAAAATTTAAAAAAAAAAAAAACCCACTTTCAAAAACATTTTGCAGCTTGGGAAACTGAGGCCCAAAGAATAAGTAACTTGTACAGTAAATGATTTGCCTCAAGTAACACAAATATGAAATTACACAGCCAAGGTGTGATTCACCCAGGTCTTTGGACTGCAAACCAAACACATTTCCCAAAGTGCCACACTCAGTCCATTTCACGTACTTCTTGGAGCCTGTTTTAGCAGGAATGAGGTAGGAAGCGTGCTTAATTGCTAAAAGCAAAGACAGACTGGCACAGGAAGCAAGCGCACCAAAGACAAGGTATTCATGGCGTGCAGTGAAAAATGGCCGCCAATTTTGAATGGCTTCAGTCAGCCCGTCTTGGGTCTTACTTCCAACTCTGCCATTTGGTGGCCTTAAAACCACAGGCAAGTTTCTTAACCTCTCAGGGAGGTACCTGCCACACAGGAGTAATTACTGCATGTTGTTCAGGAGGATGTCAGTGGTAAGCACAGTGCCTGATGTTCAGAAAGTCCTGAATAAAACGGAAGGAAGTAGCACCTCCCGGCACTGGCCGGAAGAAACTATCTACAATCCTCCCACAGCACAATCTTTAGAATTAGAAAGCTCATTGCCCCATGCCTCCCTCCAGAGGCACTGACAGCTACATCATAGAAAAAACATTAGCTTACCTCCCCTTACACTTCATCAGTGACCACATTTTCTGTACCCTTACTGTCCTCAAACCTTATAAAGATTCACCATTAGTGGCCATTTATTTCTCCACTCCTCCTTTTTGAATTCCCCTCGTTGAAATTCCCTCTAACTTTTGTTTTGATATACTACAATTCTGTTTGTTACACTGGTACCTCTTTTTTTCTTCTGTTTGTTCATTTCCCTCTAAATATTTGGCAAGAGGGGGAAGCTGGCGTAAAGAAAAGAAAATCTTTCGCTTCCTACGCTCTCCCTTGTCAGCCCTCATGGTTTCAACTATCAGCTGTAAGAAAATGATACTCCAACCTGTTTCTCCAGCCCTTAATTTCCTTCCTGAGCTACTATCAGCTGCCAGTTCTGGAGCTCCACCAGGATGCTCCTGTCACCCAGGTCAGTATTCCCTAAACCTGATTCTCTGGTGTGGTCTACTTTAGTCGTTGGCAACATTCAAGTTCAAGACTTTGTCATCTTATTGGAAACTCCTCTTTCTTTAGCCCCTGCAACAACTCAGTGCCAACCCCCATGGATCTTGCCTCCGTGGGTTCTCTTCCCAGGTTTTCAAGCTTATGGTTACTATCCAAGTTCCTTCCCTGCCCTTTCTGTTAGAATAGCTTCTTTGTTTTTTTTGTTTTTTTTTTTTAATCTTTATTTTTGAGAGAGAGAGAGAGAAGGAGCATGAGCAGGGGAGGGACAGAGAGAGAGGGAGACATAGAATCCAAAGCAGGCTCCAGGCTCCGAGCTGTCAGCACACAGCCCGACGCGGGGCTCAAACCCACGGACTGCAATATCATGCGGTCTATACCTGTATGGGAACCTGAGCCGAAGTCGGATGCTCAACTGACTGAGCCACCCAGGTGCCCCTGTTAGAACAGCTTCTTAACTGGTTTTTCATCTCTCTCTATCATTCATACACACACACACACACACACACACACACACACACACACACTGCTCACTTGGAAGGTGGCTTGGTTCTGATATACATCTACTCGGCATCTCTCAAGAACCTTACAAATTGAGTCACATAAACATTATGCTAGTTTTATAGATGTGAAAACCAAAGCTCCGACACGTAAGCCAATGCAGACCATTCAAGGTCCAGTGCTCCATCCACTATACTGTGAAAGTCTATGGATACAAACACCTGGCCTTTTGATATGAAACAACAACAACAAAATCTTATTGTAACATGGAATCATAGCTTACGCTCGGAGAGCTCCCAACTGTTCCGGGATTGATGGGTCTGGCAGGATCATGACGGCCTTATAAGAACCATGCTGACAGACTCCTGTGCTATAACTACATGGTAACTAATTCTACAGTGTCCACTCAGGTGGAGTTTCTATTATTTGGAACCTAATGCACAGGGTCCACTGGGGGTAGTTCTGCCGTTTCTAGAAGGAGTAAAGAACATGAACCTCTCAGAGTGACTTGCTCAAACTGTCAGGGCTTAGCAGGTTCTGGAAATACAAAGTGTAAAGATTTGATCAGTGTTTTTCTTTAAGTGCCACAAAGATGTTCAACATTAATGTAAACTGTGTAGTTCTGTACCTATGTAGGAAAAGTAAATAAAGGCCATTTTAATTGGAGGGGGGTGGTGGCTTTAATTTGGTGGCTTAAAACTCAAAACTATTAGAACAGTACAATTACTTACTCTCTGTTCTATGCCCACTTCTAGTCATTGCTTCGATCCCCTATGCTAGAATAGGTTATGGAGCTCAAAGAAGAGTTGTAGCAGACTGTTTGGAAATCGACCCAATCTGACAACGGTCACTGGGAAAAAACTATATGTGTCTGGGAACCAGACATGAATACGAAAACATGAGAGTTTAAGATGGCGAGATTCGGCAAAATTGTTTTTTTATTCACCCTAATGCTGGCAGTGTATTCTCGGTGCAAAACGTTAATACACTGAAGAAAGAGAGAGAGAGAGAGAGAGAGAGAGAAAGTACAGAAAGTATCATATTGCTTAGATGTCTGCCCCAAGTGCAGCATCGTTCTAGTAACAGTTGGTATTATAAACCTATACCTTTACCTATAAACCCAGGTAAACTTAGAGAACCAGGGAGGAATAATGTGAAGGAAGTCCAATGAGGAAACAGATAGACTAATATGCCATCGAGGGAAAAAATTCCCGTCACGTGGCTATTGAGAAGGTGGCCTGAGAGGCAGACAGTCCGGGCTGAGGGCCAGCTCACACTTAGGGCTGAGACCCCGAGCAAAGGCCTCACCTCCCGGGACTCGGCTTTTCTTGGCTGCAAAACGAGGACAACAGCACTTTCTACTCTACCTGAACTCACAGGAAGACTAAATGCACCGAAGCACAGAAAGTATAAAAGGCAGTTTTTAACCACGCCAGGTGCAGAATTAAACTTTCGCTGTAGGTCTGCCCATTTCACCTCAGGCAAAACACACTTTCTGCCTCCTCGCCACCCCCACCTCCCGCCCCTGAACTATGCCGACCGGGATTTCAGGGCACCCAGGACAGCTGGCCCTGGTGGGAATCACCCCTTCTACTCGGAAGAGTCCCCGTCTGGATGATAAATCACATGGCCCTCCTACAGGTAATACCTGTGCCTATTTATTCCTGACTCTGCACTTCCTCCTGCTCTTCTCCCCAGTTCCATATTTTCAATCCTTGTCTCCTCTTTCTAGAAACATCTCCATTCTTTTTTAAAAAAAAATTTTTTTTAACGTTTATTTATTTTTGAGACAGACAGAGACAGAGCATGAACGGGGGAGGGTGAGAGAGAGGGAGACACAGAATCGGAAACAGGCTCCAGGCTCCGAGCTGTCAGCACAGAGCCCGACGCGGGGCTCGAACTCACGGACCGCGAGATCGTGACCTGAGCCGAAGTCTCAGCCACTTAACCGACTGAGCCACCCAGGCGCCCCGAAACATCTCCATTCTTTACTGCCTACTTTTTCAGAACCACTAGTTTTCCGAAGCAGAATGGGCATTAGGTTCATTGTTCATGTGTGAAAACAGGTAGAAACTCTGAAATCATAGAAAGAAGTATACATGGGCATGTGTCCTTAACACAAATAGCTCAGAAGAAACTCGGTCTAGAGATCTGTTCTTCTGATTTGGAGCTCAGATTCCTTCTCGAAGTTCCTCTGAGGAGGAGAATACTATTTTGTGCATTTATATTATCTACATATGCATTTTTACAGATTTGGATGCTCTAGATCATTTGTGACCTACATAAGACATGGGTAATGTCTGTAATAGGGGGTGACTTCAAATTAAGGGAGAGAAGGGAGAAAAAGCCTTGTGGCAATCAGAAAGTTTAGCGTGTCTTGTGATGAAGGACTGTGGGAAGTATCAGTTGATAAAGATGCCTTGCGTTACAGCTCTCAGAACACTGTGAATTAAACTGTAGGTGTAAAAAAATCTAAACGTTGTGTGTCAACCATCAATAAAAAACAAAACCAAACAAAAACTTCTAAACAACCCTCTGAGGTAAGCAAGTAACATCGCATTCCTTAAGAAGAAATGGAGGTTGACAGGAGTGAAAGGACCCACCCAAGGACGCCTGATATGCTAATGAGCTGGAGCCAGAATTCAGGTCCTCCTCTCAGATTCCTTCTGCCCCAAGCACCTGTCTCTGAGCTTTGCTAGCCAAAGAGGACCATCAAATCGCCTGAAAATGGCCTTCAAGTGGTGTGACCATATAATTCATCATATAAACCAGAACACTTGAGAATAAAAGGGACCACTCAGTAATCACAGGGGACAACAGGGATAAACTGGGATTGTGTCACTCAAACTGGGAGGTATGGTCACCCTGTACCCTACCTTTATATACTATCCTGATTTTCACATTAAACAGCATGACTTAAGAGTTTGTGCTCTGTTTACCCTTTCTGATTCAGAGACAATCTGTCTAGCTGGATTCAGTAACTGATCTGAGCTTCCTAAAATTTTTTAACTTGTGTTGTTTATGCACAAAAAATAAGGAAGGTTCCCTCTTCTACCAAGCCCCTACTCCCACTCCGCCCCCAAATAAGCTCCCCCCACCCCCCCCACCCCCCACCTTGGGCAGATCAAAGCCAGCAAGTTTCTGAAGACTGTCCAAGTAGGATTATCTGATGTGTATTTCCCAACCCCGTCTTCCGGACTCCCTCTTCTTCCTTGACAGCCGACCAGTCATGAAATCCTGCCCATTTTATCTCAAGGGTTCCCAGCCAACATCTACAGTTTTCTCCACCCCCGGAGCCACTACCAACTATCTTCATCCCCATCTGCCTCCTCACACAGATTGGTCCCTCCTTTTAGTTTCCTCTAATCTCTCTCCACACGGCAGCCTGAGTGATCCTTCCAAAACACTCTCATAGCCCTCCTGTTTTCAAAACCTGGCAGAGCTTCTTTTCCCCACCTGTCCTCTTCTTCCTGCACAGAGGCACCAACATGCCCCTTGCCCAGGGAGACAGTGATGAGGCCACGGAGGGTGCAGTGAGATGGAGAGCAGCCGCTGACCAGTTCCTTATTGTCCTCTTAAATATCAGATGAAAGGAACTTAATTTCTGGAAGCTTCCACACTTAAACGTGTCAAGACGCTTATATTTGGTTAGTGATTTACCTCCTCTAATGAACTGTAGTCAGCATGAAAGCAGAGGTCCCCTCAGTGCCCAGCACCATCCCTGACATAGAATAAAAGCTCAAAACTTGGTTATTGAAAGAATAAATGAGTGGTACCCGGGTGGCTCAGTCGGTTAAGCGTCCGACTTTGGCTCAGGGCCTTGTCTCATGGTTTGTAAGTTTAAGCCCCACATGGGACTCTCTCCTGTCAGCACAGAGCCCGCTTCAGATCCTCTGTCCCGTGCCCCCTGCCCCTCCCCCACTCGTGCCCCCCCCCCCTCTCAAAAATAAACATTAAAACAAAAAAGAATAAATGAAAACATGGATGTGAGTGATTTAGAGTTATATGTATTGAATAACAAACTGCCCTGGGCAGGTCACAAACATGACTTTTTTTTTTTTTTTTCAACAAATGCCCATTAGTTTCTTAGTGCAGTTTCTAAATCAATGTTTCCTACACTTAATGGGAGTATGTTCTTTCTCCAACCAATCACTATGGTGGCCAGACCTCTTACGTTCTTTTCTAAGAAAACAAAGAACAACTTATCAAACTTCTAAAACACAATACTATGTGGGTCTTATTTAGGGTTGAGTGGCTAAAACTCAAGAAAACCCCCTGCCTAGAACGACAGAAAAGAATTCTGAGAAGTACCTGTACTGTCTTTGCAAATCAGCTGGGCCACGCAGTCCCGGCCTAACAGATTCCCACCCTGGGGCCAACCATGTTGCAATGCTGGAATAGGGAGCTCTACTCTAGCCCAAGGAAGCCAAAGTTGTCCTGGCTCAGCCCCAGAGGGGCTCAGGGAACTTTCGAAACTTGAGGTGATTTGCAAACATCACTTCTGGGGTGGCTTCTATCAGGTCATTTCTATGAAAAGGTGTACATTGCTCAGTGTGAGGGAAGGGCAGGGTCGAGAAAAATAACATGCTGGATTCAAAGTTTTGTCCCCCTCACAAAGTAGAAGGGTTTCTGAGGGGGAAATAAAAATATTTACCTATAAATGTGGGCAAAAGATAGAGCTGCCTAAACTTACCACCAGGCATTTAGACTGTTCTTGGACATTGTCATTCCTCAGGAGAATTCATAACATTAATTTAGGGCTACTGGATTAACCTTTACTTCTCTGTCAAGTCCTTGGTCGAACCATCTTTATCTTATAGACTCCTGTCCCAGTCTAGAGGGGTCTCAGCTTCATTCCAACGGATCTCTCTTCCATCTTTTGCTCTGCTATTCTCAGGACCGTGTTTACATTGCTTTCGAAGAAAAGAAACTCAATTATTCGAGGGATCAAGCCCTCCATCCCACTCCAAGTCTTGAAAGAGGTACAGCAGGTTAAAATGAAGAAATCAGACCTAAGTTGCCTTTCAGGTTATCTGCATCCAAAAATGACCTTACTGGTCCTTATGGAAAGATCCTTGTTGTAGCTACGGAACACCATAAGGACTGACAGCATGCTACGAGTTCCAGCTTTGTTTCTGCCGTGTCCTAGCCACGTCAGGTGACTTTCCGCACCGGCAAGATGATAAAATGATCATGTCTCAAGGTTCTGGCCACTGTAGGAGACACTTTCATTCATAGTGACAACACGGTAAGAAGACCAAAGCTTTTAGATGCTTGGTGGCTTTCTCAAAGTCACAGAATTGTAAGAGATAGGGCCAGAAATTATATTTGGTCTTCTGAATTTCAAGCCCTTTCTCCTAGCAGAGTCTACCTTGAAACCCTTGGCAACATGTCGCTTAAGACAAGGGTAGTGCTATATTGCAGATTAAAGACAGTTCTAGATTAAAGTCTCCTAAGAGATCCAAAAAGAAAGAAAGAAAAAAACAACTGCTACAGAAGATCATTCATACCCAGGGTATTCTATCCTATCTACTACTTACAGCTACTAGCCGATACGCCGTAATTTTTTAAATGTCTATTTATTCATTTTCTGAGAGAGAGCGCATGAGCACACAAGCTGGGCAGGGGTAGAGAGGGAGGTAAGCAAGCTCTGCACCATCAGCGCAGAGCCCAAAGCGGGGCTCGAACCCACAAGCTGTGAGATCATGACTTGGGTCAAAACCAAGAGTCACACGCTTCACTGACTGAGCCACCAGGTGCCCTGCCATAGTCTTATGATGCTAAATGTTAGTGTCAAGATCACATATTTTTCTGGGTAAGTATTAGGAATGAAAGCACAAAGCTCTTAGACACTAAAGGAATACAGCATTGTTATTTGCCAAATACAAAAACTTAGTTCTCAATTTCTTCTTAAACATTTACCTTTAGAATTTAGTGGCCTACAAAATACTCTTACCATACATAACCACCCTAATGTGTCCTTGTGAAAGTGATAATGTTTTAGGGAAGGCACCAACCATGCTTCATGGTATTACTAACTTAAATGGAGCAGGACAAATTCTCTCCAAAACACGTTAATAGACATTTAAAACACACACACACACACACACAAAACAAGATCCTTAAATATCTTAGCCACAAGATGCCAAATAAAATTGAATTTATGTCTAGCTTAATTCGACAACGGAAAAGTCAGCAGTTAAAGGGTAGATAAACTTCTCTTTGTCCCTCTTTTCCTGAGAAACTTTCCAATGTTGAAAATCAATTCCTTTTGTCCCCTTGTTATTCATCTGCTACACATTAAATAGAAACTCTGGGCATGGAGTGATTCCCGCAGGGTCTTTCATCTACAGAAAAGCCTGGTACAAATTAAATTCTTACTCTCCTTCACAAATTATAGATATGTATTGTAGTAGACCATTGATTTATCAGTTGACGCCCTTGCTAGTTCAGCTTGGTGAGACTAGCTCACTACAGCCCTTTATCTAAAGTTACTGCGGGGTGGCGGGGATTGTGGCACTGCATTCATTAATGCGAAGCATCACTACGTTGTTCCGATGTTACGGGCTCTATTTTAAATAGCACTGTTAGGTACTGTGTGTTAGTTACTTCCCAGATCCTTGAGCCATTTGGGCTATGTGTGCGTGTGTGTGTTTTAATATGCTGAAATAATACCAAATGATATTGTGACGACTGTGATGTTATGCTATGAAATGACTCGCATAATGGTTATTACAAATAAGGGGAGAAACAGATCGTGCAGAAAGAAGATCTCTCAGAAATGTTGAATTGAGGCAGGTGCTGTTTTCACGCTGGACTTTAGGACCAATGGTTAAGGGGGTGGCTGTGATCCCAGCCATGTCATATCTTGGGAGAGCACGTTTGCACAGGACGTCTCTTTTAAACCCCTTGTATTAGAAGGAAACCACACACACCGCGCGCGCGTGCGCACACACACACTGACATACATGTGTGCCCACAGCCGAGTGCTAAGAAGCTATGAGAATTTCACTTGAATCTATTACCCACCAAATATATTAAAAACCTTTTCTTGGCAGAGTTGTGCTTTTAGACAACATTTGATCAGCTCTTAATGGATTCCACAAGTGCCGGGACAACCCCCCCCCCCCTGCCCCCACCCAGATTATTCTCATTTTGCCCCTGCAGATCGGTTTGTCTAAAAGCCAGTACCCGCTTTTACTTGTGACCTCCTGGAATCAAAACCAAGTGCTCGGACTGGCGGAAACGCCCTGCGTGCCCTGGAAGCTCCCCCTAGCACCTCACCTCGCTCGAATCCTCCTGCTGATTGATGACGGCCAGCGCGTCCTCCGCCGCCTGCCGCTTGGCCTCAGCCACCGTGCGCTCCATCTTGGCGCGCTCGGTCGTGATCATGTCGTGGGCTTTCCGCTCGGCCTCAGACACGGCCTTCTGCAGCTCGGTCATCGCCTGGCGCTTCACCTCGTTGACCGCCTCCTCTGCGTGCGGGGCAGGCCACACGGGACAAGAGAAGATTTCCCTGTTAGCGCGGGACCTTGGATACTGATTGCTGGTAAACAGAATTCTATAGTACAGGCATGACTCTCAATCCCAGGTATTGGGCAGTTCTCCTGGCTGTCTAAAAAGCCAGCAGATTTTGGAAATTCGTTTAGGAAAACAAAGAGTGAGATTTTTTGTTTTCCCCTTTAACTTGCGTGTCTGGGAATATTTTTTAAACTAATGTAGCATCACTACCACTTTTCTACCAAGCCAGTACCTTCAGAAATGATTATGACACCAAACGTAAAGAGTTAAAGGACAAAATGACCACAAGAAACCTTTCTGGATAATTCAGACATTTACATTAAGGTGGTTTGCCACAATGCTATGGGGTAATATGCACATAGGGAGCGCATGAGTAAAGCTTTCAAAACAAAAATAGGAAGGGGAGAGACTTTACGCATCTACACGTATAAGTGCTAACAATTACTTTGCTGGTGAAACATACAGCACAGTAGTGAAAGGGCATTCAGATGGCAACTGAACAGTGTAGACCCTGTAAAGACAATCCGTGATGAAACAGATGATCCAGCTTCTCTTTTTCTTAAGGCATTTCTTGAGTAATGTGGATATATGTCTGTACAGACTGAATGATAGGGATTTTTAAAAATCATTTTCTCATTTCCATATTTTAAGCCGTCGTCCACCTATTCAATTGAACACATATACAGCCTCACCTAACCAACTGTTGCACTAGACAAATGTAATTGAACCCTACCAGAGGCCAAAACAATCAGGCCTGCCTGGAAACCTGCAAGGTGTCAAATTAGCTCTTTATTTTTGGCTGTGGAAAGGGTGCAAAGATTTGACTAATGTACAATATGAGATTGACAACTAAAACAAGTAATTTCCATTAAAAAAAATTAACTGTTCCAATTAACAAGGGAAAATATCCTCCCCCTAAATTAGTTTATCTAATTTTCATCTTTATTCAAAGCAAAATGACAATGATTAATTGAAAATTTAATAAGCAGTAATTATTAACTTGGCAAACCTAGTACCAATTAACACTCTATTAAAACTAATTATGACATGTTTCATTCAAGTGTTTGCACTTAATTGTTTCACCCACTTAAAAAGCACCTTAATTAAATGTTCTGTTTAATTAAAAACATAGATTCCTAATAAAAATGTTTTACTGTAGATTAAAAATGTAAGAGATGCAAATACTCCTATGGTTTCTTACACGTCTGTGGTTTATTCCACACATCTACAGTCCAGGACTTGAGGATCATCAGAAGCCTTCCACTATTAATTAGCTGTCATGACTTTTGTAGCTTCTGTCCCTTTAACAACATTATATCTGAAGTCCTTTCACTTGCAGTTTACTGTCTCCTATGTTTTTACAAACTAAAATATAAGGGAAGGATCCAGACCGGAAATATTAACTAAAATATGTTAAGCCTTTGTTGGTTGCTTTAAGAGAGATGCCATTTAAAATCTGGACAGAAACAGAGCACTGCACAGAGTTGGAAGCACGTTCTTCACCAGGAGGTGAAAAGATGCCTTTATTACTCTACCGTAAACGACCTGGGGGACCAGGGAAGTACTGCCCTTCTAACTATACAGCCAGGGTCTAATTTAGTTTGAATATTCAAGGTGAATTAAAATTCTATCTAAGTGGTAATACAGGACAATAATTTTTGCTTACGATCAAAGCTGTAGCTTGACTAATTGTGTATGCAAATCAGGCAATTTATATTTAAATTATGCATTCCTATTCTAATCCCACAGGCACATACAGATCAGCAAAGAGAGTTGGTAGGACATGTGCAAGGTGCTTGAATATTTATTACCAACTGCAAACATTCACTGATCGTTTGAAAAAGAAATATACTGAAGAAAACACTCGGTTGTGACTTGAAAACCATCTTTATGTTGGATTTTTTCCCCAATTTGATGAAGAGTTTTCATACCTTTACAGAGTGTTCTGTTGCTTTTGCTGCTGCTTTTAAAAAATACTAATTGTAGGAGAAAATTGATGGGTCCTTCAACATTTGTTAGGATCCCAAATATTCAAATAATGTATATTGTTATATTACGTTGTAAACTATTACTGGGGCAACATGAGGAATTCGAATGTGGTCTGTGAGTTAAATACTGTTAACGTCCTGATTTTGGTAGTTGTACTATAGTTATATAAGAGAATGTCCTTGGTCTCAGTTAATACACACTAAAATCTTTAGGGTCAAAGGGCATCGCGTATGCGACTTACTCTCAAATGGATGGCAAAAAATACGTATAACAGGGGAAAAAAAAGGGAGGGAGGAAAGGAGAAAAGAAAGATATTAAAGCCAGTACAGTAAAATAGGGGAAACTGGGTAAAAGGTATAAGGGAATTTTTTTACACTGTTTTTTTGCAACTTTTCTGCAAGTCTCAAATCATTTCAGAATAAAATGGTGCTAAATATTATATGATATACTTTCATGCACAGGATATACTTTGTGCAATTATAATTTTCTGTGAAAAAGGATGTGCTGGTTATACAACATTGAATTGAGAGCTCTGCCCCTTTGATATTTTTCAAATGCTTTAAGTTTTCTTTTATTTACTTTCTTTTGCCATAAAGGTAATGCATAATGCTTTGATTGCAAAGATACACTTTGTAGGTTTTCTTCTAAAAAAAAATTTGCCCACAGCAAATTTTAGAATCTTGGGGGGAAAAGCTTTCAAATTGTAACAAGCTGAGTGCAGATGTTACATTCTGCCCTTGGTGTTTTCATCATGCTGGATGCCTTGACACTATGAACACCACAAATGCTTTCCAAGAAGCCTATAAAGATAAATATTATAAGTAGTTATTCAAGATTTCCAGATGAAACTGCCACCTGTACTTTGGAGATTTAATATACTCCTTAATATTAGCATCCATCCATGGAAAACTATCCCCACACTGTCCTTATGCAGCAGATTAGGGATACCGCTGTGAGAAGAACACAAATTTAATCGACATCACTCCTAAGTCATATTTGAGACGGAAAACCTACGATAGAAAACAGGCACATCTAAAAAACGTTTACACGATAAAAGTATTGCTCTTTCTCTCCTCGTGAAGCCCCCGCCATGTCAAGTATATCCAGAATTAGTTTCAGGAACCCACAAAACAGCGAGGAAAAATAATCGGGGACTCGGTAGATTACGACATGTTGAATTTTTTAAAAACCTGATTACGTGGAAAATATACGGTGCGGTTTTGAATCTGCTTCCACTGCTTACCACTTATGGTAGGACTTCCTTTGTGCATAGCTATTCAAGTTGACTTTCCCACAACGGTGGTCTATTCAGAAAAATCTGCTCTCACTTAATAGCAGTCAAACAAAGACTTGAGCAGATAATAGCCCAGAAAAAGAATTTGGATTACACAAGACTTTACCGTCAATTTTTCTTTATGAACGATCACGGATTTAACTTAAAGACACACAAATAAGGGAAATACAGAGAAAAGACTCTCTCCCACAACATAAAATGTCATCCTTCTGCTGTCCAAAATGGCAATTCTTTATATCTCTTAGTGGAGTAAGTTGCACTGACAGCTTAAAAATGGGGAAGAAAAAGTGATCAGAAAGAAGATGTAGCCATTCCTTTTCCAGACAGGTGACACTCAGCACATTTTAACAGCTTGGGAGTATCCTGTGACCCACGTAGAAATCTTAGAGGAGATTCTATAAATCTAATTATACTATGCAGCTGAGCAACATATATATTTAACCTTTAAACTGAATGATCTGTCTGATTTGTATACTAGACATGCAAGAGAGTTTTCTGGTTCTCTAAGTCACGAAGCCTAGAATACTATCAGATTTGGACACTCCTTACCACTCTTACAAAAACAGGTATTTCTTTGAGAAAGCTATAAAAAGTCTTGGATAAGAGCCAAATGATCAGATTGTCAACAAGCTGCAAAAAAACTACAGACACAGCTGGGTCAAATCACAACCCAAAGAGACCCTTTCCCTTGACTATTTCTCCTTGAATAGGGTTCCTAGCCCAACACCCAGGTGATCCTTTGCAGAAGTGGTATTTTCCAGTTTCTCAAGTCAAACTATTTTAATAGTTGGGGTTATGGCAGCTCAAAGTCACAGTCTGTGTCTGTCACATCATCTTTTAACTCCTGAAACAGGCTTATGGATTTATCTCTTGAGTTGGTTTTTGCAAGGCTTTGACTCAACTTTTAGTGTTGGTGGTCCACCAAGATTCTGCCAGATCTGAACTGTGTAAAGTCAACGTGTGACCAAGAACTTGAAATCAGCCCCCAAAGGTAGAGCAGTATCTCTTAATGAAAATATGATGGTGTATATGGTGGGGAAAAACAGAAGTTAAGCAACTTTGTCATTTAAGTTAGAAAATAATTTAGC
Source organism: Neofelis nebulosa (assembly GCF_028018385.1). Classification (NCBI taxonomy): domain Eukaryota; kingdom Metazoa; phylum Chordata; class Mammalia; order Carnivora; family Felidae; genus Neofelis; species Neofelis nebulosa. The sequence continues at coordinate 39,072,186 of NC_080795.1, forward strand.
TATGGTCCTTGAATATTAATTAGAACAGATCAATTTCAGATACTGGTTGTAATCATAACACCTCAGAGTGCCTTGGGGCACACCTGGGTGGCTCAGTGGGTTAACCGTCCGACTTCGGCTCAGGTCATGATCTTGAGGTTTGTGGGTTCGAGCCCCGCATTGGGCTCTGTGCTGACAGCTCAGAGCCTGGAGCCTGCTTCGGATTCTGGGTCTCCCTCTGTCTCTGTCCCTCCCCTACTCGTGCTTTGTCTCTCTCAAACAACGTGTAAACATTTAAAAAAAACTAGTCAACTAGTTTTGCTGAGATTTTCTTAACAATTTAGGAGACGTGTCGATTATATCTCAATTTTACAACATCAGGCGAAAAGACAGACGTAGGCGATTTAATTTCTAAAACACTACAAGTTTTTTTCTATTAAGAATACACTGCACATAAGCTGAGACCTCTTAGGCCAGCTTTCGGCCTGAAACCATGAAAGCACCTGAAAAACAGAGGATTATAACAGAAAGACTGCCAGACGGTCACTTACATGGCACTGGCAGCTGCTACCAAAATAAAAACGATTCCATGTTCTAATAAGGCCCGGGTGAAGAATATTAATTAGGATTTTAAAATTTTGGTTTGTGGCGGGGGGCTGTTTTGTTTTTGTTGTCGTTAGCAGGAAAGGCCCTCCTTGTCGCTCCTCACATGGCTGCATGAACAACTGTGCACAGCTGCTAGAACGCTAGACGGGTGTTTTCAACAGTTCTTACCAGCTTTCTTCCAGATCTCCTCTGGCACGTATCCAGAAGCAGGCCTGTGAAGGAATTCCCGATGCGCATCTAGGAAAAGGATGCAAAGCGGGGGGGGGAGGAAGAAAGCACCATAAGCACGTTATGTCATTACACACAGTAGAAACCAGCCATGCCTGTTCTCTTGGCTGCTCTACAAAAACATAATTTTTAAAAGGACGAGCATTTCACTTCTAGAAAATAAACACGAAGAGCAAGGCCGGTCATTAGAGCGCAAGGAAAACAGAAGGCCGTTGGTCTAAATGCCTTGGATGCTCGAAATTCAACAACTTCCATGATTTCATTATACACTATGACGTCTGGGAGCACTGCTCCCAGAATGCTCTCAACTGTGGGGATTTTCATAGGCATACTTTATTTTGTTAAAGAATATGAATTGAATGGTGTTTGGTAGTTTTCCTTCCAAGAGTCAAACTGGTAGTTAGAAACTCAAATCTTAGGCTAATGTTAATTTTCACACAGCTCTGATTCCACCTTTCAGTAAATAGTGAGCCTTACTCCATGGCTAACCAGTTCTCACAATTACTTCTTAAAAATCTTGCTGAGCACGAAACATTTTCACACACATTAGATCATATGGGTTTGGTGTGTGGAAGCAAGAGAGAATCATTAGAATGGACTCAGAGGTATTTGGTTAACAAAACAGAATCAGTACCTGCTTTCCAAAAAAGAAAATGACATCTCACATTAAATGAAATGTGCTTATCATACTTGGCAAATTTTAAAAGTTTGCGAAAACATAAGAAAACTGATGTAGGAATGCTAACCTCCAAAATAACATGCTCATGGAAATGGCAGGACACCTTTAATATTTTCCTATATATGCTTGAAAATAAAGTGTATACAGTCTTCCAAAGTTAAAATATATACTATATGTCTTCCACATTGAATTTTCCCTGAAAGCCTATGTATTTAGGGGCTTGGGGGAAAGAAAAAAATCACTTCAACTTTTGTAAATATAGCAATCATTCAACCCATGATAAATGTCAAGTCATTAAAAATTTCCCTACATTTATAAAAAAATGTCAAGTAGCAGAATACAGAGTATAGACAACAGAAAAGCCCAATCAATTTAGCTAAGTATATATACGATTTTACATTTGAATGCCTTAAATAGATTTGAGTGTTTTGATTCCTTGTAGGGCACACAGATTTATCAGTTGACTAAAACTGAAGATTTCCCCAACTATTCTGAATTAGCAAAAGCTTATTATATCTTAATGAAGGGCATTTGGAAACTCTCTGTACTATCTCTGCAATGTTTCTTCAAATCTAAAATTATTCCAAATATATAATTTTATTTTAAGGTTTCATTATAATTTCATGATTACTTGATAATCGGATGGACTGGAATAGCCTTGCATTCTCATGCACACATTGACTTCTATAAGGAAAATGATGAAAACCAAAATGCTTTTATTTAGGTAATTTTCATCCTTAAAACATCTAGATACAACTGTTTGGAGCACACACAACTTCAAGCAAATATGATATGGCTAATTAGATTTGTCAAGATTTAACTTCCACACCACTATAACTATTTCCAAAAGAAATAAAGAAAGTGTAATCAAGTTCGCATTTAGCCATACAGCACAATGAATCAGAGATGAACTTGTGGCAGCTTTTAAAGACAATTTTTGGGAACAGATTTTGGCTTAAGTATAATTTATTAGATAAGAATAGATATGTAAAGTCTGAAGAGAAACAGAAAAATCATGCCTTCTCCAAAGAAGCAAAAAAAAAAAATAAAAATAAAAATAAAAAAAGTGTTTTCCAATTATTGGATTAAGAAAAGATCAATACCCTTATAAAAATTATATTTTTTAATAAATGGCCAATTGTTATTACAGGGAACGGGAAAGGTAATGTTAAGTTATCCACAGGCCATGCATGAAAGATACTAATTACCGGTCCCAGAGAGCATAGGCCGAAGAGAGTTTGTTCTAGAGCCCAGTGAAGTTGAATCCCAGCTTGGCCATATATTAGGCTGGTGACATTGAGCAAGCTAGTTTCTCCAGGTCTCAGTCACCGTATCTATAAAGTGGGGACACTAATACAACATCTAGGTGCACTGCTATGGAGACTGAACGAGGTAATTCCTATTGCATGCTGGGAACCACACATCCCAAACTCTCATTAGACGTTACATGCTATTACCTTTGTTATTATTATCACTGTTATTATTATTTCGTAGGCTGCCCAGTAAGAATGGATACTTATTTCCTCATCAAGAATTAAGGTGAAAAAAAAGCACCTTAAAATTTCTTTTTTCTCCTAGCACTTAAATCCATATAGCATGAAACTTAAAAAAGAAAACAAACAACTCTGAAGAGATTTGGATTAAGCAATATACAACAGTGATGTTTTATTCCGAGCATGTCACTTGGGGATAGAAGTTATTTACATAGTTAGTAATTCACTGTCTTCTTCCTTGTTGGAAAGTTCTCAACTTTCTTACATGATACTCTTATAAATTTTATTTAAAACTCATGAATGTTGATAGCCCCCAAATGTACTCAAAGATAATGTCCAAGGCTTAATTATGTGTCACCTTCCTAGGGGCTGTACAACAGAGACTGTGAAGGTCCACACACTTTCCATACTGGAAAGTTGTGCAGTATTTCACCTTGTCTGTATCTCCCTAAAATTCACAGTGACATATAAACTTATACTCCACCTCACCTTGACACCTGATAGAAACACCACAGCCAACCAAGCAAAAGTCCTTTTAATCCTACTCTACCTCCTTAAATAATTTCTTTTCAAAATAAGAGAAGAATCTAAAGCAGGTAAATTATTTTTATAAAATAGACAAAGATTTACATATATGTATACATATATACATACATACTTTACAATACCCTCTCCAGTTTTAAGTTACTGTGTCCTAGCTAAACATCAGGTCTGCCAACCAAACGAATGATCAATACGTGTATTCCTCAGATTCTATTTTTGATACACTGATGAATACCACTGTCACTACAGAAACCAAATGACTAATAAACGTACTATCTTCTGTTGAAGTAGCAGCAATAACAGTGTCTATATAGGCAATATTGAATTTAAAAAACAAATAAATCCAGGGGTACCTGGGTGGCTCAGTCAGTTAAGCATCTGACTCTTGATTTCAGCCCAGGTCATGATCCCATTTGTGAGATCAAGCCCTGCGTCGAGCTCCATGCTGATGACAGTATGGAGCCTGCTTGGGATTCTCTCTCCCCCTCTCTCTCTGCCCCTCCCCCCACTCACACATCTTGTCTTGTTGTCTTTTGCTCTCTCTCTCAAAATAAACATTTTAAAAAACCCAAAACAAACAAACAAAACATCCTGAAGTTGCTCAATATGACAAGAGACAACTTATCTCCCAAGGCTTCCTTAGGATAGAATATTGACTGCTCTAGACAAACCTATGCAAAATACCTTATGTTTTTAAGGCCCAGATTTTAAAGAACCTAATTTTTAAACCATTAAATATTAACCACCTATAAGATACCAGTTGCTATAAAATGGATAGCTGTTGTAAAACGTAGTCACAGAAACAAAGGTAAGAGATGGCTTAAAATGTGAAATATATACATACATAACTATTTCAAAACTGCAGAATTGTAGAAAAGCCCTACATCAGTATGGCTCACTCTGGGAAGCAAATTGCTTGGGGGTGAGAGGAGAAGAGGAGGGGCCTCCGGAGGACAACACATCTATGCAAAGAGGAGACTGCGTCAAGGTGCGGGAGTTGTTACCAGAAACGTGGAAGAACAGAAAAAGCAATCTACAATGTATGAGATGGAAGATGCGCTACACTTACGAAAGAATGGAGACCATTGGATACTAGAAACATCAAGGGCCGCCATCAATATATATGAAGGGATGAGCTGATAGCCTTTGGAGAACCAATGGGACCTCATTTGACCCAGGACAGCAAGGCTCAAAACTTGGCAGCACCTAGGTATGGCCTTCATCCTGTAGTGGGCAGAATGAGGCTGAGATCATGATAATATCGATCACAAAAACCGTCAAAGGAAAGGACAGGTGAGGTGAGTTCGTCTTTATAAATCCTACTTATTATTTTTAAGGATAATAAATTCCAAAGCTTCAATATTGTGTCCCAGAAGCCCAAACCAAACCTAGAAGCCAGAACTACACTAGGATTTCTGTTTTTAACAATAAAAATACCCAGCGCTTGAGGAGGTAATCATCTTTCCTTGTTTTTAAAAGATGGGAATATTTAACTAATACTCCCATCTTTTTTAACCCAACACACTTAAATACAGTAGGCGCTTTCCTTAGGAGCTGAGCTGAATGGTCTTGAAATGAATTTCATGGTGTGGTTTAAAGGAATCAATATAAGTGTATAAAACACTAACCTTTTATATGCAGATATACTCTGAATAACGTGTTGTGGTTTTTGTAATCTGATGGTAAGAAAAGATGTATTTCTTTGGTTGGGAGAAAACTATTTTTCTATAGCCTTGTATTAGGAAGTAGGGCCTCAAAGGTACAACGTATTTACTGAGTCTAAAACAGAATGCCCCTTTTCTAGTTTTTCTGCTTGTTAAATAAAGCAGCTACCTAAAAACTGGAGATATCTCCAGAATGAAAAAATACCTAAGAATCTACTCTAATTTTATAATCTTGCATACGAAGCAAAAACACTATCCCACCACTATCCTTTAAAGTACTTTTTGAGATTACATGCTAGACATAATAGCAACAGCTATTACTCTACTACAGGTCGAGCACTGTATGATTTATACCTATTAACTCATCTAATACAGAAACATCCCCATTTTATAGATGAGGAAAGTGAGGCACAGAGAGTTACTTGCCAAAGGTGACGAAACTAGGAAGGAGTGGAGTAGAAGCTCGCATCCAAACAATCTGTGCTTTTAACCTTCACGCTAGATTTCCTGAGGTTTTCGACAGTAATGAGAAATTCTATAATTCGATTATATGACAATCATAAAGCTTTCTGACCAGTGGAATTTTAAAATACCAATTTCCCTACCAATCTAGTTGAGACAAGGGTGGTATCAATTTGCCAAACTTGGAATTTCTGAGCGTTTTATGAATGAATAACTTGACTCTATGTTCCATTTAAAAGAAACAAAAACCTCTTTCTGACATTTCCCTTTCTGGCAAGAGTTAAACCCTCACCAAAACATACATGCAGGTATTTTCAAAATTCCATACACTGTCATCACAACATTCACACATTCACAACACACGCACACACATGCGCGCGCGCACACACACACACACACACACACACACACACAGGGAAAAATGTATTCCTGTTTCAAAGATATATGTTTCAGGCTCCGACATTAGTCCATCATTAGATACTTCTCTTAACTCTAATGGTATAAAAGACTTCTTGAGAAACACGGAAGGCACACAAATACAAGATGAGCTGTAGAAAGATTCTAGAACAGTCCACAGGCAGTAAAAAGAAAGTAATTTAAAGTAAATAAAATGTCAGGAGCCAAGAGAGTGATACAAGTAGCACATTGAGAGAAAAGGGCAATGGAGACAAAGGTGGAGAAAAACAGCAGCAGAGGGATCCAGATAAACACTGAGGGAGCGCGGGAAGTGCTAACGGGCAGCTACCTACCTGCACATACAAAGGCAATTCTATTTCAGTGATTGTATCCGTCAATTCTGATGGCATTAACTCGCTCTTCAGTGAAATTCACAACGTAACAAAACTTCAGTGTACAAAGAACAAGTCATACTTTGAAAACAGAGACAACTGGGTTAAGAATTAGCTTTCTAACTTGAGTACTTGAATATTTGGAGTTTTTCCTGGAAAGTGAAGAGTTAACAACAAAAATAACACAAATCTCGTCTCTAGGGGGAAAAAAAAAAAAACCCAATTATTTTGAAGAGTCCTTCAAGATATCAACCTGATTTTGACTTAAAGAGTAGAAATAACATCACGGGTTCAGTATGTACTCAATTTTTAAATTTGTTCAAGAGGCTATTCAAAATGGCCTTTATTTAATATCTGGGGAAAAATCCCGAAATTTAATTGGTAATAGATTAATCATGCTGTCTTGCTAATCCCTCACACTGACTTAACACTATGGATGTATTTCGAAAGTGAGAACGGGAGTCAGTAAATATAACACAGCGGTCATGGAGGTTATGTTCTCTGTCCAGTCCCCTCCAAATGCAGTTTAAAAATGTTCAGAACGTTTGTGTGTGACTTAAACACTGCCAGTGTTTCCAAGCTAGGGAGGTAACCAAGGAAATATTTGGAACTAAAGATAATCTCCTATATTATCATTCTGAAGTTCTGCAGGTCTCATTTGACCTTGGAAGCAGCTGCAGAACTGAGAGAATCGGTCTAAAAGAAACATGTGTACCTTTACTGTAGGATATGGAAATCTACGAGTACGTGAAGATATAGACATATCCATAGCTCTTATCTATACACACACATATGCCACTCCACACTTTCCAGAAGCAGAAAATAGACTCATCAGCCAGTAATCTCCGCTCCTCTGTTTACACATCTATACATTCAACTCTAAAACCTAGCAGAGAACCTTAGGAAGTGCCTCATGTGAATGCCTGTGGTCCATGTTTACAAACCACCGGCTGTCTTAGAGCCACAGCCCAGCCCCACGAAACAAAACTGAAAGAGTTCAAGGCTAAGAAAGGACGCACAACGAAATAACATGCCGGATGCTTAAACCTGCACATCGTGTGGCTCTTGACAAGTTAACCTCTAAAGTTGTGATGGTTTCTTGAAAGGCAATCTAGGGTTCTGTGTCCCTAAGGGGCATGACTGTTTGTTAAAAGAAAACAGTCAGAGTCCAAACAAAGAAACCAAATGCTTGGTCTTTGAATAATACCATCCACAAAAGCTTAATGTCAAAGCAACCTCGTATTACCAAAACTATGAGTTCATGAAGCATCACAGGAAATCATTTAATTTATGTACTCCTAAGAAGTTTTGAAACCAACTTTATTCTTTTAATTAGCAGGGAAACTAAACCCAGCTTCCTGGAGAATACACAATTGCATCACCCAAATGTGTATGCAATAGTGGTGACAATCGAAGGCATTCTAGATTCTGCGTGCTGAAAATAACACACGTTATAATAGGCATTAAGTCCTATCGGTTTCTGAACTTTTTCTTTTATAGTAGGCAGCAGATAATACTCATCTTGTCAGTTCAGGGAACCGACCTGACGTGGCATCTGATACCAGGCCCCCAGCTATGGCCCTGCCTATCTTTCCAATAGACTAAAAGTTCCTCAAGGGAAGGAAAGAAGAATTTCCTTTATCTCACTGCCTAGCACAATGCCTGGCACACAATAAACATTCGAGAAGTAAGTACTGACTCAACGAATCTGTTCAATAAAGCAGGTTAAACTGAACACCTCTACTCCTAAACTTGTATTTACTTTAAGGTTCTCAATTTTTGCCTATACTGGATGTTTACAAATATCTTCCTTATTTGTCCTGAAAACGCCTATCACGATTAGCCAATTTTTTATTCATAATAAGAAAAAACCAGGATGTTTACTCAGCTCGGCTCTAAATAGTTTTATGTGGACCATCGTTGGTTCAAATTAAAGTGAAACCTATTTTCATTGCTTGCCTTAACAAAACCTAATAAATGCACATTTGTCTTTAAAACACACTTTAGAATAACGCCCAGAGGGTAAAGTAAGTGACTTGGAGTCTTTCTTACTCTAACACTTATTACGGTAATGGGCATTCAGCATTCAGCGACCAGTAGCAATCCACAAACCTAAGCACAAAGGAAACTTTACTGCCTAAGGAATAATTTTAATAAAAAAGATACTATGATCCACAGCCACTACATACAAGTTTTTAATTTTTGAGAATCAGCCATGGGCAATAAATGAGGCCAAAGTCACGAGCCTGATCAGCACGTGTATGTCATTAGTTTCGTTTGTGGCACGAACTGGACTGTGCCCTAACCTGAGTTAGCTGACAGGTATGTAGCTAAGCAAAGAGGAAAACGAAATGACAGAACACGGATCAACACACATCCATCACCACTAAGTTTACTCAGATGGAACACACGTGTCGTGGCCAGCAGTGTAAACGGTGACATCTTGTTATTAATTGTAAGGCAAAAGTTCACAGGCCACTCAAAAGTTCTCCTGGGCTCAGGATTTTTCCATGTATTTGTGACGGTATTCTATTTATAACCCCAACAATACTCACATATTAATATAAAATACAACCACATATTGAGTATCCAACTTCTAAAGCACGGCTATATAAACAGTCCTGTATAGAACTAGAATTCATGAAGAATTTACACGAGCTTAAGTCAAGGTCAAGTCACTGGACAACAGTGCCACCTTCGTTACTAATTTGCAAGTGGCAGTGGGGAAACTACAGAACTAATAGGTGTCTCTTCCTGCTTAAGTGTTTTATTAAAATAAAAGATAGAGCTAGAAAACAAGGTTATCTCAGAGGCTGTGTCTTGAATGAAAAATCAGACACCATACGTCTCAAATACCGTGTGCAGCGGCAGAATTCAGGGCCCCGGAGGGCTTACTAGAAGCTACAGAAGCTTGGGGCCTGCTCCTTGAGATTTTGTTCTTGCAGACGGGAGACAGGGTCCAAAGAGCTGTGCTATGAAGAGGCTCACGTGTGAGTGATGCGGATGACATTCTGGTCTGGCTTTGAAGCTCTGCCCTAAGCCCAACAGGACCCTGGGAAAGGAGGTTAAGTTTTGTGACCCGCTCTGTATAAGCCCATGTGCACCCGGCTTCCTAACGGAGAGATGAGGCCTATCTGGGGATGTCAAGTGTTTATCGTTCTAGAATGCCCCGCACATCCTTTATTTTTGAAAAGACAGATTAAATATGCAACCAGCATTAAGACGGTAAGCAGTGTCTGTTCAGTAGGTCCATCCAAAGAAAAGGTACCTAATGCGACTGGGTCTGGGTTGACAGGACTCTGCTGCCTTGAGTGGCTGCTGCTGCCACCGCCACCCTTTTTCAAGTCCTCGGCGTCACTGTAGCGCCGGATCCAGTAATTCAGCTCCTCCCGGTCTGCTTCCTGACATCGCCTTAGTACAGTGAGAGATCGTCGTGTTTTCTCCACCATGTCCATTATGCAGTTTAACAGCTGTGTGAGAAACGGGGCACAGGGGAAGAACACAGCAATCACCACAACGCAAGAGACTCTGGTGGGCAGCGAAACAAACTCTTTTAGGACGATGAGGGATGTGATTTTATTCCTGAAGGCTTCAGTCTAGTATCTTCAAAGGTCAGATTTGAAACGGAGACCCAACAGATGAGTAAACTCAATGGGAATGAGAGTGAAACGTGGGAGGCGTGAACATGACTCACGACAGAGATTTCAGCTGAAGGCACACAGCCAACTTCCAAATACTAATCCCATTACTGTATAAACTAAATGACCCGTTTGCGATAAAACAGGAACCCACTGATCTGGCCTTGAGGACTCCTTTCCACGACCTCACATCTCTCTTACGTTAGCGGCTTTGTTATCAACGTAGAAATCAAATCCTAGATTTGATTTCAAATGTTCCCACTCATTAGGTTTCTCAAGGATAGCACTAAACACAATACCCTCAAAGCATCTCCAACATTTCTATCTTATCATAGAACCCCACTCCAATTCTTTTCAAGACATATTTTAACCTAAATGATTACCGACATCTTACATGGTCAAGATGTTTCCATTCCTCTGCCCATTCTCTGTCTGTTAGTCTGTGATCAATCATTTCTTCTTGACGTGTGCCATGCAACCCTATGAATGTACAGAAGAAGACTGAATCACCCTAAAGCATTCGGGACATAATCCATATGCACACAGGCACTTAGCAAAGACTAAACTAAATGATGTGAAAATACATTCGATTCTGGATGGAGACACAAGTCATACTCAGATTCACAATTACCGAACGGGCTCTTCATTGAGTGATAAAATGCTAAAACTAAAAGGAATTTTAGAGGTCATCTGGTCAGAACGCTTTCCTTTACATATGAAGAGATGTGGAGTAAAGGGACACCGTGCGCTGAGTCCATTATCCATAGAATGTTCCCAAAGTGAAAAATAAATATATCCTCTTAACAAATACAAGAAACCATAAGCGGACATTAAGTGGTTTCAAAGTGTAGCTTTCTAGCATTAAAAATAAAGACAGCACAAATCACTTTACGTGGACAGGGTTATGCTTTCTTAAAACAAGCATGGTAAAACTTCTCCGCATTTCAGCATGGGTAAAGGAACACAATCCTGTTGCGTAGACCTCCACGATGAAATTGGGCTGGCACAAGGTGAAAGCAACGTATACTCACTCAATTTACCAAAACATTAACAAAAAGAAATAAACTGGACATCCTTTATGAAAAAATTCAACGCACCAGACATAAGTTTGGACAAATGTCTCGCATCCAAGCCAAGAAGCTGAAAATCCCAATTTGTAATCTCTAGCGGTAAGTATTAATGCTCTTTAACATCAGAGTTAAGGTACAATCCAAACACGTAACCTGGAAATGTGCACCAAGTGAGTAACGACGGCAGTGAACGTGAGCAATCAGGTAGGAGGCTCATCAAAACGGAAAATAAATGTGTCTCACTGAGAGAACAGGGTGGAAGGCTGTGATCAGAGACCCCCGGAAACATGTTGCTCCTCCTACAAATCCATCATGGATGAAACAGCTTATTGTCCACTACAAAGGAAAGGCATTGGACTATGGCAATGTTTTCCATTTTAAATGATTCAAACTCCTTTTGGGTTAGCACTTTGCACACTGTTACTCTGAACAGCAGATTAAGTGTAGTGTGGTTTTGTCTTCTGGGCATCCAGGCTCCTTCTCAAGAGGACATTGTGTAGGAGTTAAAGGACGGTAAGAGTTAGGGGATGTTACACTTTATTTTCTGTGGAATCAGAGAGGTTAGAAGTCCCCTCTTTTACCTGATTTAGAGAAATAAAGAGGATGAGTCACATGACTCTTTTTCAGCCAACCATGAAATGCGATTTAATTTATAGCTAATAGAAGTGAACAAATGCAGGGTAGTGCTTTCTCCAATTAAAGATCTAAATATAAAACACTTCACACCATCCTTGTCTAATTAGAGCATGTTCGGAGATTCATTTTTAAAGTTAAAATTGTCAATGCCACCTATTGGTAAAAAAGTAACATTGCAAATATGTGTTAATTTGCGTAATAGAAAAGACACTGGGGGAAATAATATTTAGTTATTACTCTGTTTGTTGTGACTATTTCAAGTTGAAATGTTTGCAAATATGTAATTTTTGTTGACTTATTTGTTGCTTGTGTTTTAGGGGGAAAAAAAAAAACACTACCGTTGAATGAGTCATCACAGAAAACAACCAGAGAGTGATGAAGATATAAATATGGCATCGACTTTCACAATGGAAGCATCTTACTATTTGCTTTTAAGGACCAAGAACTCCAGAGGTCTCAAAAGTTTCAAAAATTCAAGGGTGCTCGGGTGGCTCAGTTGCTTTAATGGCTAACTTAGGCTCACATCATGATCTCATGGTTCATGAGTTCAAGCCCTGCACTGGACTCACTGCTGTCAGTGAAGAGCCCACTTTGGATCCTCTGTCCCCTTCTCTCTCTCTGCCCCTCCCCCACTTGTGCTTGCTCGCTCTCTCTCAAAAAAATAAACTTTTTTTTTTTTTTTTTCAAAAATTCAGCAGATCTAAACCAGTGAGGATACAAGCTCTAACACCTGGAATAATATTAATGAGCAACAAGATGTCTGTGGCTAATGAGATTCCAACATTTGTAGAATACTGCTAAGCTTCATCTCATTAAAAAAAAAAAAAAAAAAAATGTACAGGGGTTCCTGGGTGGCTCAGTCGGCTGGGTGTCCGACTTCAGCTCAGGTCACGATCTCACGGTTTTTGAGTTCGAGCTCCGTGTCAGGCTCTGGGCTGATGGCTCGGAGCCTGGAGCCTGGAGCCTGCTTCCGATTCTGTGTCTCCCTCTCTCTCTGCTCCTCCCCTGCTTGCACTGTCTCTTTCTCAAAAATAAATAAAGGTTAAAAAAAAATTAGCAACAACAACAAAAAAAAGTACATTAGAAACATGTTGGACCCCAAGTACTTGGTGAGAAAATGTATCATTTGCTGCTTCTGAACTCTGAAGGTCATTTGTTAGGTAGAATCAAATCTTTAAAAAGGAAAAACTAAGACAACTCAAAATTTTACATTTATTAATTTCTCTATTTCAGATACTTAAATATTCATTACCGCACTTTTTATTTCTATTCATAATACCAGAGGGATATACTATGGGAAAATAGCTCATAATCATTAAAGAGCACATGTTCATTTGTGGGCAATTTAACAATAGTGTTGAATTCTAACTGGTTCGTATAGTTCAGAAGATTTTAGCTAACTAGACTAAAACTCGAAGTTTACTTATAAACTAATGTTGCTTATAAAGGTATTTTATTAATTAAAAGATTCTAGTGAGTGTATGTCTCTACATAACAGGCATTTATAAGTCATACCAGACCAAGTATGCTTTTATGACAATTTTTATATTCTCAAAATGGCAGCCTAATGTAACACCACAATGTGTTACTCGTACATCAAGATTTTATTTTACGTTAACACACACTAAACTCTGCCAGACTTTAGGGATGGTTAAGTAGTTGCACATATTTATAGAGATTAGCACTATTAGCTTCATAAGCTAATATAACTAAAAGGTAAGGAACGTGGTCTGAAGAAAAATCACATAAAACCAGTGGGTGCAGATAGAATTCATAAAGGAATATTTTACATTACTAGATGAAAACATAATCATTGCACATAAGCATAATTACTTCCGTGCTGATTACTTTATAGTGCACTGGAACTAATATTTTATAAAATAGCATTTGCTGCCGCCTAAAAAAGAGGCCATTCCTTAACACCTACAAGAGTGGATATCTTGAACTGTCTCACAATGAACTGGGGACTCCACTTCTATTTAAAAATGAGCAATTATGGCTTGGGGGCAGGAAGCCCTAAGTGAATGACAGGGCCTTTGCTTAGAAGGAGGCTGTTACCACCTTTGATTTGGGGGTCAAAATGTTGATCCAGATTGAGAAATAGCATAACCATTTTTGAGAGCTCTTCAGAAATGGTACCTGAGAGAACACTAGACACGTTGGCTGTTACGGAAGCACAAATTGTATGCTTAGCCATTTGCCTAACACGCTATGTAAACGTAGAAATGACCGTTGTGGGGCAACAGAACCACTGGTTTACTATCTCACAACCGGGGCCTCAACTGCCCCTCTTGTCACCCTGACCCCCCCCCCCAACCTTTCTGCTTTCTGAACATTTGGAGGGTTAAGTTTTGTAGAAAGCCAAAAGACCCCGATGTGGCAGCCCTGCCCATTAGCAGCCTAGTGAGAAACTGACCATAAACTGTTGCTCATCACGCCATCTCTGTCTGTGGCTAAAAACTCTGCCTCTGCTATTCGAGCAGCAGACAACTGGCTGGCCGTGTTTCCCTAAGTTCCGCACCCTCAGCTCTGTGTTCTGGTTTCCCACTTAGACGTCACCCCTTGCTGTTTTCTCTATCCTGTCCACCGGGTCTACCACGTCAGGAAAGTTCTTCAACAATCAGCTGACTGAAGAAGTCCTGCTGGCATGTGGTGACTTGGCTGACACAGGAGATGGAAAAGGGAGAAATGATCGACTGTTGCTCTCAGTTTACAAGTAGCTCAATTCGTCAAAATGAGAATTACAAGAGCCCAGGAATAGGGCTCTGAGGCCGTGTGTCAAATCTTACCTTGTTCATCTTCCCTCTTATTTGTCATGGCGGACACTTGCTCTTTAGAAGGCAATGTCTCCTAAACGCTTCGCTTCAGTAGCTTTATGTAAAGAAGGAATGAACCCAGGCGGATGGAACACATATTTACCCAAACTCATTCTTTCTCTGGTACTTTGATCTATGACACAAAACTGTCAATACTAAATTCAATCACTGTCACTTTCAGGTGAAAAGAGTACCACATCATTCCTCAAAGAACACCTGTTGATTTAAGCCAGAGACATCATGCCATGTCATATTTTTCAAATACAGAATATCACACAGACTGGGAAAAGCAAACTGAACTCTGAGACTATCTGCAATAAAAGTACAATGAGAGGAAAAAAAAACATTTTAACATTAAAAAAACGTATCTATGGCAGACAGGCTGCATACAAAATCTCTGATGTTAAACTAAAAATTCACTTTGCATTTGTTGAGGACTTAATTGAAAAAAAAATTTTTTTAATGTTTATTTTTGAGAGACAGAGAGAAAGAGAGACAGAGCATGAGCGGGGGAGAGGCAGAGAGAGAGGGAGACACAGAATCTGAAGCAGGCTCCGGGCTCTGAGCTGTCAGCACAGCGCCCGACGCGGGGCTCGAACCCACAGACTGCGAGATCGTGACCTGAGCCGAAGTCGACACTTAACTGACTGAGCCACCCAGGCGCCCCTATTATTAATGTAGATGCCCCCTTCCAAAAAAAAAAAATAAAAAATAAATTAGCCTGCTGCCATGAAGACTGTAAGTAACTGAGAGAGAAAGCACAGCTGTTAAAGAACATATTAATACTAGCCAAGTGTTCTCATAAAGGAGACAATAAAAAGAAAGGAAGGAGAATTTTTACCCCTATCACAGATTTCAAGCCTCAAGTTCAGTTGAGAAGTAATGAGTGAGTCTTTACGCCTCCAATCCCATAAGAAGTGAACAGATCCTTCAGTCTTACCCATAGGTCTGTTTCTGTCCCTGAGGTCCCTGTGGCTGGGGTGTCGATAGGAGTCCCTGTAGTGGTGGGCAATGGCCATATCATCCAAACGGTAATGCTGAGGTGGAGGTGGGGTGGGGTGAGGCAGGCCATTGGGCTGGTAGGACAAGCCGTTATTTGGACTGTACCGCTGGCCTGGGCTAATAGTGCATGGTCGCTTGCTTGGATGTTCTGAGTGCAAAGGCTCTCTGTCAAAGCCATTTTCTTTGGTTCTAAAGGGGGAAGAAAAGAGTTGCGTCATGTTACTCAAAAGCCAGCATAGTTCAGATATTCACATTTGAACTTAAAATATAAACAGAATGCTTCTTTATTGGCCAGAAACTTTCTAAAACTCAGCTTCCCAGAAGACCTATGGGAATTCACTGAAACCCATACTGAGGCCTAAAGAATCACAAGACTGCACACATGAGAAAATGAGTCCACTCCTCAAGCTAGCAAATATCTTTTCAGTTGAAACTCAGCTGGCTGGGTCACAAGTAAGAGGAATCCCAACCTCCCTCTATGGTTAACACTTTCATTCAAAAATGAGTACCTGATTTCAAACAAATTACCCTAAAACTGAACTATCTTCGATGAAGATTCATCAAGGTAGTGTGGCATCACTCTCTTGATGAATTCTTAAGGGGAGTCTGTTCCATTTATCCAACTTGGCATCTGACTTTCATGTCAGAACATCTAAGAGCTGTGTTGCCCAATACCATAGCTACATGCAGCTGTCTAAATTTCACTGGAAGCTAACTGAAATTAAGCTTAAAATTCAGTCCTTCATTAGCAGTAGCCACATTTCGGGTACTCAATCACCACCTCTGGCAACGGTATCGGACTGCACAGATACAGAACATTTCCATCATCCCAGAAAGTTCTACTGCAAAGGGCTGACCCAACTGAACTAAAACAGCAAAGCCATGCCATGTCTGGGAGTCTGACATTGCCTTTGTCACCAAGATCATTCATCAGCAGTCATAAACAGCCACCTGGAAGTAAGCCCCCCTTAAAGCAGAGGAAGCTCGCCCAGAGAGCTTATGTGACCTGTCATCAGGTCTCAGGGCAAGATGGGCACACCCTGACTGTACTTCGTGATGTGATACGCAGAGCTTTGAACTTGGCTTTCAGAAGGAATACAGTCTACCAATGAGCCCTGATAACTAATCACTGCTCCTCGAGTCTCAAACAGAAATAGGGCTAAAGAAATATTTGGGGGCTGTATATATCTCTATTCTTAGAGACCCACTCAGTATATCCAGTAAGATAAGAATGATCCACATCCAACACTGACTGAAATCACAGCTCCTAAATTAATTGTTTCCTTGGTGTTTGGCTCTCCCCACAAGACCAGTACTCTGTCCTTAGGCCAGTGATAACACCTATTTTCCCAGGGAAATTTCCCCACGAGAATTCTACCAAGTCACAGTAACTGTAGATTTCCACATGCCTTTTGGTTTTAGGTGGGTGACAACAGCGTAGAGACCTTTTAAGACACTTTTCTTGGTTTCCTACTATCCAGGATACTCTGCCTGATGATACCAGAAGGATCTGCGTGGAAACTAACTCAACAACAGAGATGCAGAGATTAGAGCAGTAAGATTCTATCATGAACCATCCTGTATGTCCCTTTAGGGTAGAGCCTGGGTGACAGTTTATACACACCGGTTGAGGAAGATGGAGGAGTTAGAGACAGAAGGCCCAAGCACACAGAGAACTGAAACTATGCAGGGTTCAATGTGAAATGAATATATGCCCACTGCATGCCGAATAAAGATGCACCGTTCTAGAGACAGGAGTCTGGGCAACGTTGGAAATGACAGCAGGGCATGGTCCTCGCGAGAGTGGCAGCCAGAAGTCTTAATGCCGCCCCATCAGAGCATGTGTCTGAAACACATTGACTCCATACATACCGATCATCGATAACAGACTAAAATGCCCAGTGTATCTCAGACATTAGCTAAATGCACTGCTTTAAAATAATTTTCAAAAGTGAAAGGGAACATTCTAGCTATCAATTTATCTTCTCAGAGTATATTCATGTCATTCGAATCTGTATTTTCATATCCTCTACATTTCTGAATAACACACTTCAACATTCAATGTGCATGACCAGCATAAATCAGTTGGAAAATACTGAAGACTATTAGTAGCTACGAACATAATGCTAACACAGCACCTACCTTACCGGCAGGGTGGTGTAGTGGAAAGAGCACTGGACTGGGAATCAAGAGACCTGAGATCTAGTCCTGGCTCTTCCACGACTAGCTGTGTGACCTTGGGCAAGCCACTTAACCTCTCTGGACCTCAGTTTGCTCATCTGTAAAATGAAAGGGTTGGACTAGATCAGTGGTTTTCAAACTGTGCCACCTGAGGTGCTTTTAAGGGATTCTGCAGGTAATGAAGAACGTTTCCCCCAAACAATCAAGATTTCAAGGGCCAGAGGAAACCCCTTATTCTTTTCTGTTTTACCAGTTGGGGTTCCACCTAAGGTTCCATTTTAAAGGAAAAAGTCTGCTGCTAATATCAAGTTTGAAAACCACTGGACTAGATGATTTCTGAGGTCCTTGCTAGCTTGAAAATCCTGCAATTCAATTATTCTGTTTACATCTACAGGTCACTTATGCCATCAGGGTCATGATCAAAACACACAGGGCTAATGGTCCTCTGGCCCGACGGTGTCAAAGTCAACCACATTAGCCGACAGAGAACTTCTCTGTTCTTTGCTTTGGACAATTTATAAATATTTGTAGCTGATTTTTGGCGCAAAAATAAAAACTATCCTCTAAATACCTTGTAGCAGCCCCTGTCGAATTTCTAAATACACAAATATCTCTGACTCAGCTGTCAAACCACACAACGTACTGGTTTTGTCTCTCCTGGTTCAATGATAACAGCAACACACAACACTGGAAGAATTCTTATAATTTTCCAAGTGGTTGGATATGTTATGTACTTGAACCCTCAGATCAGCTGTCTGATCAGTGCTGTTACTTCGATGACCTATTATTATGAAAAACGAAGCTTTTCCCCCCTAAACATTAGTTTCTACATTAGTAGAATAGATACATTAGTATCTAAGAAGCAGGGCTAGGTCCTGAGTCTATCCTATCATTTCTATCAGGTCCCTGCTGTCCTATCCTGGGTCCCAGGACTCTGCTAGCCTATTGAAACAATAAAGCTCATCACCTCACAAAGTTAGCTATATTTTACCAGCAAAGCATTAAAACATTCACGGCTCATAGAAACAAAGCTATGAAGAAGTCTCCCTGGTGCTTCCACAAATCACCATGTCCAGTTACAAGGGCAACCCTATTCAAAGGATGTATGTCCAGAAAGGTAACTAAAACATCTGAAGCACTATTTGCCGTCTTCTTAGAAATGCCTACAACTGTCTCCACCTCATTTGCTTGAGCAAATTCCAAATTAGCCCTTTATATGTTGCCCTTTCAAAGCGTATAGGGCTGAACTAACAAACTGTCCCATCGCTTTTCATTGTCTCATCCCAGCATACTCTTGAAATAACTCAAATTCGAGTGGGAAGTCTGTCACGTCTCAGAGATTTCCAGGAGGCATTTTTCTTGTTTGTTTGTTTTTTAAATCAGCCTGAGAATATTCCATCTCCCCAGCAGAAATTCTCCTGAACATAACCCAACTACTTTAACATTTAGATCCCAATCATTCCTCTCTCAAGAGTCTGATGACCCTAAGAACAGAGGGCCATTCAGGACTCAGCTGGCTTCAGTTTCCTGTCCAATAAAATGGGACCAAAGGCAAACAATATGTGTTAAAACACACACACACACACACACACACACACACACACACACACACCCCAAAACTTAAGAGGTGACCGAATTTACATTTTACCGCATCTCAGGCTGTGTTTTCCCCCCAGCTCCTCAGTAATAAAGGCTGTGAACCATTTTAGAAAAAACCAACAACAACAACAACACATTTTTAAAACATTTTCCTCTACATAAAGTATTTCAAAACTTATGATTGACTAGTGTGAGCTGATAATCCCTATTTATATAGAACAATGTAACATTCAAGGAAATGAGGGAAACGGAAAAAGTTATTATAAAATCATGACAGACAGAATGAGAGGACCAATCTCCTACATGACTCGAACAGGCATTTTTTTTTCCTCAAAAAAAAAAAAAAATGTGGCGGAAAATATCACTATGAAGATTGCTGTTCTAGAGAGATGCAAATCTGGACAGCATAATAGGCGACAGAATGGCAAGGAAAACAACTTACAAATTCTAACCTCAGTGCTATTGCAAATCAATATCCGCGCTGGGTCCTCACTTTGAGTTACCGCAGGTATTTCAAACAGGACGTGTCCAAACTGACCTCATCCTTCTCTGGTACCTCCTGTGCTGGTCAATTTTGCCACCTTCTACCTAGTCGCCCAAGCAGAAACTTGGAAGTCATGCTACAACTTTCCTCTCCTAATCAAGTGCGGCCAAGGGCTTGACTCCCTGGCACAGACCCCCCTGCCCTACCCCAGGACACCTCATCTTGGGCTGCTCCCACCACTGTCTCCCTCAACCAGCGTCTCAGCCAGAGCCAGGGCTAAGATGCCAGCAGACTGTCACAATCAAAACATACGCATGTATTTTTCTATTTCAGAAGTGCGTACTTAAAACTCAGGAGGTAAACAGTTGTATGATCAAGAAGCCCAAAGGCGTTAATAACTTAAATACATCTTCCTTCCCTTTCCGAACACGTGTGATTTGTTAAGGTTCCCAGAGACTAACCGGACGCTGAACCAAAGTGGAGGGATATCATTCTTGACATCCTATTTTCAGAACACAAATCAGCCAAAGGTCTCTTCAGGAATTGTTAGGAACTAGGTTGAGTTTAGGTAAAAATTTTACAGAACACCTTCCCACTGGTGTTGAGTACTGTATCTGAAATGAAATATATTAACAAACTACCCTGCCTCCTTAAAAGGAAAATCAAACCTAATTCTTCATGACACCCCAGGGTGGTTTCAACGTTCTTGCCATCTCCCTGGAGGAAGATGGGGGAGCACAGAGAGCTGGAGGACACAGGACCATCACCGCTGGGCCATATGGCAAGAAGCGCCTTCGGCTCTCCACGGCTAAAGCAGCACCCAGGAGACAGCTTCCTGAGCAGTATGCTAATACTTTCAGGAGTGAATAAGATGCAGGTGGGCGTTTGCCACTCCAGACAGACACCCACCACGCCTGGATCTTCAAAGATTACAATCTGCGGGTTCGCAGAGCCATCTGAGTCTTGCCTCCCGTGTCTCCTAAAGCTTGCCACCTGCTCAGCAGCTGGGGTACTTGCTGCTGGCTGTCCCCGTGCCTTTCCTAATTTCTGGCCACTGCAAGGTACTCACGTTCTCCTGCTCCTGACCTCTCTCTGAAACTGTGCTTTCTTACTCTGTCATCTAGAAATTCCAACTGGAGCCCTCCAGTTTTTTTCCCGTCAGTGAACCAGTCATGGCATTTTGTCCCTGGGCTCCTCATGGCGATTTTCATGGTTGTGGCTGTTTCAGATAGGTGTCTTTTAAAACAGGAGAAAGCAAGAAAGTAAGAAAGCAAGCAAGCAAGATTCTTGAGGGAGAGCCCATTTGGTATACTCCTGGAAATGACGGCATTCAGCTTAACTTTCTTTGTTCCAGTAGTGCTGGCATTGTTGTTGTTACGCGTGTTGTGCGTGTGGCGCTTTCCTTTGTTTTGGTTCAGACATCTAGTGTGTGTAATGCGCTGTCCTAAGCTTTAGTGGGAATACAAAGATGACCAAGACACAACTCACGATCCCCCCAATACCCTCCTCATATGATTACCTCTCAGTACTAGACTTATCTGGAAGCGTGCTGGCAAGAAATAAACACAATTTCATCAGAGGCATAAGGCTTCTATACGTCCATGCAGGACCTGAATTTGGCAGGTAGCATAAAAATAGTACAAGAGGGGACTGGGCTGTTAGGAATAAAGATCACTCCACGATGACACTCGAAAGAGCGGAGGCTATGGAGAGGGCTTCAGATTTTGGCACCGCTGATTGCTGGAACTTAGAAAGCTTAACCCCTATGAGCCTGTGTGTTTTCATCCACAAAGTGAGAACGGCGGTCTCAGAGCTACTAAGAGGGCTATCTGAAAAACTCTGCGTGCGGAGCCCAGCACGCATTTGGCATTCAATAACTTAACCAAGTCACTTTGTGTTCGAGGTGGGGCATTCAGTGGCTGGTGGTAGAAGAAACGTAGCTCTAAGAGCATGGGTGTTTGAGTCAGAGGAGGAAGGATCAGAATCCCACCAGTGCCTCTTACAAGCCATGTGACCTCAGGCCCATTCTCCAGCCTGCCTGTACACCGGAGGACTGTCAGAGTAAGTGCCCTACGGTAGTCCCCCCTTCTCTGCGGTTTCCCAGCTCCCATGGTCAACCGCAGTCCTGGAGCAGATGACCCTCCTTCTAACGAATCATCTGAAGGCCTGTTATCATAGCCTGATGCGACATCGCGATGCCCACGTCATCCATGTCACTTCATCTCATCACGTGGGCATTCTTTCATCCCACCTCACCACAGGAAGGGTGAGTAAGATATTTTGAGACCACGTTCACACAAACTTTTATTACAGTGTGTTGTTACAACTGTTCTATATTATTCACGTGGTTGCTGATCTCTTACTGTGCCTGATTTGTAAATCCAACTTTATCGCAGGTATGTCCGTAGAGGAAAAAACACAGTATATAGAGTGGTTTTAGGCATCCGCTGTGGGGGGCTGCTTGGAACGTATGCCCCCGGATGGCTGGGGCCTACTATATATTAATATGTCGGTTATTTAGCGTGAGGACTGGCACATCTTAAGTGCTCAGGAAAACAGTAACCATTTTTTTAAGCTTATTTTTGAGACAGAGATACAGAGAGATAAGGAGATTGAGCTTGTGAGCAGCGGAGGGGCAGAGGGAGAGGGAGAGGGAGAGAGAGAGGGAGAGAGAGAATCCCAAGGAGGCTCCAGCGCTCTCAGTGCAGAGCCTGACGTGAGGCTAGACACCACGAACCATGAGATCACGACCTAAGCCAAAACCAAGAGTCGGACGCTTAACCACCTAAGCCACCCAGACGCTCCAAACGGTAGCCATTTTTAGTAGTTATGATTGGGAAGCCTTCATTCAAATAGTAGATACTGAGTTAGCCTATAAAGTATGGATAGAATGATGACATACAAGAACCAAGGAAAAGGGCAGAAATCACCAGAACGCAGACTCAAGCATGAGGAGTATTCAGCAGGGCTAGACCCTAGGAGAGCAGCAAGAAGCAAGGCTGGCAAGTTCATGCTGAGGTTGGTGTGGAGAGACCAAAACATCCCCTACAACCATGCAAGTCTTCTTATCACGTAAATGCAACTTGATCCTATTTCACTAGAAACCTTCACAATTGATCTGACTATATAAAAAAAAGTCACCTCTAGAAGAATGACTACTCACTTCACGCAACTCAAGACTGCGTAAAAGATTGTGACACGAAACAAGAATGCATGAATGTAACATAAATTCCCTACATTTTGTCATAGACAACTGAATGCAAAAGACGATACGAACTTAATTCTTACTTGCATCATCAGTTAATCCTACCACTCCCTGTAAAGTGTATCTACCTTTTCTTTCTAGAAAGACAAAAACATCGAAACCTCACTTATTCTACAGAAATGGAAAAATGGGCCTCGTAGGTTCAGCCGGCATGTGCTGTGATGACCCATCTTAACATTCAACCAACACGGTTTCAAAACGACTGCCTTCTGACCCTCCAACCTTCAGTATTTTTTAACTTACTCATTAAGTCAAGAAACCTGGCTGACTGCGGATCCTGTCCCGGATAGTAAACCCCCAGATTATACTATCACATTTACCCACTTGGGCAGTTACATGGCAGAAATGAGTAAAGGGGGAAAGTAAGGGGAGGGGACACCTAATTTCTCGTTGAGCTTATTTAGACTGCATATTAAAACATAATTTGTGGAACTGCAAGATTTCAGGTATGTAAATATGCTGGGTTTGCCACTAAGAAGCTCTGTGACTTTAGGCAAGTTCTTTGGGCTTTCGTTTCCTCGAGCCTAAAGAGAAAGGGTTGGCCTGGTAGATCCCAAAGATCCCTCCCCGCTGACAAGCTGCAGAATTCTAAAGGTCAAACAAGTCTTTGTAGGAAATAATATTTAATTATTGAGGGAGGAGGAAATATATAATAGTGCAACTATGTGGCCTACATAATAAAGTCTCGATGTGTTAAGCTGAGAACGATTTAAAGCATAGTTAAATTAAAATGATGGCCTAGAAGAAGAGGATTAATATTTAACATTGATCATTTGAAATAGTAAGGGGTGGAGGTGGAACTCGTGTTACCCATACAAACCCAAAGACCATTCAGCTGGATTTCTTAAGCAAGAAAGAGTCTCTGAGTCAGAAGATCAGCATGAACAGGTGTGAACACAGTATTAAAAAGACACATTATTGGGGCGCCTGGGTGGCGCAGTCGGTTAAGCGTCCGACTTCAGCCAGGTCACGATCTCGCGGTCCGTGAGTTCGAGCCCCGCGTCAGGCTCTGGGCTGATAGCTCGGAGCCTGGAGCCTGTTTCCGATTCTGTGTCTCCCTCTCTCTCTGCCCCTCCCCCGTTCATGCTCTGTCTCTCTCTGTCCCAAAAATAAAAAAAATAAAAAAAAAAAAAATTAAAAAAAAAAAAAAAAAAAAAAAAAAAAAGACACATTATGACCCAAAGCTGCGATATCAAAGCTGTGAGAAAAGAAAGTCAGCAATGATAATTAACGGAGCACAGGGGTTTTTTTTCACCCTAAAGTTTTTTTAACCATTTTGCAGTCTCAAAGGAATGCAGCCTTGTCTAATTGTTCTTTCCCTCCTCACCCATATGAAAGCGTGAGTGGTTTCATGACTCTCATGGTGAGAAGTTTTAAAGAGTGCCCTTCTAGTCTTATCTTTGACAGTGGTCACTTTGGGGGCTCCTGGGTGGCTCGGTCGGTTAAGTGTCCAACTTCGGCTCAGGTCATGATCTCACGGTCCGTGAGTTCGAGCCCCGCGTCGGGCTCTGTGCTGACAGCTCAGAGCCCGGAGCCTGTTTCAGATTCTGTGTCTCCCTCTCTCTATGCCCCTCCCCTGTTCATGCTCTGTCTCTCTCTGTCTCAAAATAAATAAACGTTAAAAAAAAAAAAAAAAAGAAAGTGGTCACTTTGTGTAATCAGTGCAAGGAAGGTCCCCATCCCCTTCGTCATCTTCTTCAGAGTGACAAAATAAAGGTCTACCGTAACCAATCAACTTTTAAATGTCAACGAAGAGTAGAAATCAGAATTTTCCATTTACTTTCCTCAGCATTTTAAATAATGGCGTGATTTTAAAACGAAAATTGTCTTTTTCTAAGTCAGGTTGTACACTATTCTACCACAAACCTACCAACTCAGTATAGTTGTTCAGAAAATTCACCCTGGAGATATTTTAAAAAGGAAGTTGACTAGATTTCAGGTTTGTTTTTGTTTTTGTTTTTTTTGACAGAAAAAAAAAATTTCATAGATTCCCCCAGAGTGCTCATTTCTCTGTAAATAACAATAATGTTTAAGAAAAGAAGAAGAAAAAAAAATAACCAGTGGCAATCACATTTAAGGATGAGAAGAAAGCTACATTTGCCAAAACCCATCCCTGAAATTCACGATGACTGTTCAGTGGATTAAATCTGCAACCGTCACAGAATTTGAGCCCCCAAAGTTGTAAACAAAATATAGAGCGCTCTTTTGTTCGTGACATGTCATGAACAAATTACCAAAATGTGTTTTCTCCTCAGGTGTCAGTTTTTCCCTCTTTTAGTGACTGATGGTTCCCAGTGTTATTACAGAAACAGATTGATCTTTTTAATGAGCCAGTTTAATAGACTCCAAAATCTCACCGTGGCTGCTCATCCATGTCAGACCATATGTACCAACAAAACATTCAGTAAAACAAAAAAAGCTCTGCTGTCAGCTCCATACTCTATAAAATTTCATATAGTAGATCTGGATATACAGATAAATAACCGGAGAAGAGGAAAATGCATATGCAAACAAGATGCAGAAAATATATGCAAAAAAATACTGTAGAGACCCATATTTTCTTGGCTCTGATCACATTCCCACAAGATACAAATGTATTTACACAACATGTTCTCATTACCCATCCTCCTAAGTCTAAGGAAAGCCACTTGCCATCCTTCCATTAAAACACACACTTCAGGGTCCCACTTGCAAAAGAATGTTCCAGCCCAAGAGCAACTGTGTGAATTCTGACGCCAGCAACTCTCGATGAATAACCGAAGGGAGAATAAGCCTGGAGGCTCTTTTAAGAAAGTTCTACTTGATCGAATGCAAACATGCATGCACATACAGCTACAGATCACCAAAACAAAAATGCTGATTATGTGTGGAACTTAAAGGAAGTTTCCATATCAGTGTTAGCACACTGCTCAAGGCTCACCTCAGCGTCGTCTGAGCAAAGTCTGCAGGCACAACACCTTCAAATAGAAAACACTGGAAAGAAAACCAGTGGGGCAAGGGCTGGGAATATAGAGAAGGAAATGAAACTGTTCTGTCTGCTAGTCAGCAATTGGGGTTTCTAGAACAGGTGGTGTCCACTTCCAATTTTGCCC
The DNA here is from genome assembly GCF_028018385.1 of Neofelis nebulosa. NCBI lineage: Eukaryota > Metazoa > Chordata > Mammalia > Carnivora > Felidae > Neofelis > Neofelis nebulosa. The sequence goes on from NC_080795.1 coordinate 39,098,411, forward strand.
TATAGGATTATCTTTACCTTTATGGCAGCCATCTAAACCTTTCCCTGGTATCCGAGTGTCCACTCAAATGTTTTCTTCCCAAGTGTCCATCTACGCTCTCCCTAATTCTTTGATATGATCCTAGAAAAATGGAGCCTGAACATCTCCATACGTGCACATAGTACTGATTTCCTGCAGGGTAAATGGGTTAGAATCAGAGTAAGGTACCTGTGAGTCATCTGTCCTTGGGCTGGCTCTTGGTTTTCAGTATCATGTGGACACCACTCAGACACCTGGATTAAGCGGCTTCCTTTAAAAGCTAAAGTACCAAATGCTGCAGTACAACTGAGGAAATACGGCTTGCAAAGACGAGGAAGCAGCACTGCAGGCAGGTCATGTTTGGAGGTGGGTCTACAGCAGTCAGAAGTAAACTAACGTTTAACCTTTTGCTTTAGGATTTTAAACCACTAAAGGGTCCTACGTCGAGAGGAGAAAAATTCCAGAGACTGTAGCATAAAAACTGCTTAACAGAGGATTATGTAATAACTGTATGTAAACTGGCTGGCTTTTAATAACATCCTGATTTGCAAAGCAGCTAATACATTTAAGGGTAGCTAAGTCGGTCACAGATAGATGTCTCTGAGTAGCTCCAAGGATCATAAGCTCCTATGAATCTGGAACATAATTGTGCCAGAACGTTAACCCCCTCAAAGGCTGTCACATTCATGCCTGATGAAATGCAGAAAGAGACAATGGGTAAGTAGAGAAAGGAGACAAATCACGTGACAAACACATTTCTGAATACAGTTTCCTTTGGATACAGTTCCATATTGTTACAAATACTATGCAGGATGCTGCTAATAAGGCTTCATACTCCTCTATTAGAAAATATTTATATGGGAGAATGAGGTCCTCAAGAAAATTATTTTAACAGGCACATGAGAAATTTCATGGAAACGCCTTATTCAACAACCACTTTGTAGGGCTGAATGGAGAAGGGGCTTTGTTTTACAGTTCTTAGACTTCTCAGGTGTGAGAGCAGAGTGTCTGATGGAATGAATATTGGCTGATAAACTATTCAGCAAAAAATGCCATCTATTAATCCTATTAACTTAACGCCTATCTTCACTCAGTTCATCTAGCTTCCCAGAAGTTTTCTCATAACTCAAATAAACCCCAAATGAAAAAGCTATTGCATTGTGTTTATTGAGCAATGCCTAAAGGCCAGCCTTCAAAACCACTATGTTCTGAGAAAACCTGGAACGGCAAATTTCCTAACACTGAAGGGCAAATACGTGGTCGGGTTGAATTATGTAATAAATAAGAATCTCAGTCTTGACTGTATGTCTAAGGACCATCAGTGGCACCTAGGATATCTGAATATTGTTCATCTTCACCTTTTCCTTTAATGACGATAAACCTGCACCAAAGACTGACTGACACGGGCCAGAGATTCATCATCGCTCTGTAACATCCCCCCACCCCGGGCCAGCGCAAGCTCAGAGACGGCCACCCTAGCGCGGTGCTGTGTTGCAAGGGGACAGCAGTTCAGACGTGACGCGAAACACGGTGTTCGTTCCACAGATGGGAGGAAAAGGCCACGGTGAGTCCAGGGTCCTCCCCCGCCGCTCACCTGTCTGGAGTTCGCCTCTTCCCGTTTTCGTTCACATCGAGAAGCAGCTCTGAGGAGTCAACAGGTGAGGTGGTGCTGGCATCCAGAAGCAGCTGTTCATGCTGGGCGAGGTACTGGGCAGGGTTCTGTTTGGCCAGCCTTGCGCAGTGGAGGAGCTCGCGCTGCAGCAGGGGCAAGTTGGCCTGTGGGAGCACGACAGGAATGAGAGGGCGGGCCGGGAGGCTCCTTCCAACCAGTGGACCTGGTCCGCTTTTTCCAACACTGGCGTGCACGTGACCCAGCGCAGCACCTGAGCCTGGGTCGCCCCAGACGTGGGGCGCCTGACCTCTGCGAGCCCACCTCACCGATCCCGCCTCGGTGTCCCGGACAACCTTGGAAGTGGCACCTGTTTGCTTTTAGAGTCCCTTCGTACTCCAACACAACGGGATTATAAACTCCATAGGATATCAGCTTCCGGCTCCACCCGTGAGAAACTTCTATCTCCACAGGGAAGAGGGAAGGGACGTGAAATACAAATACAGTTCAATTAACCTCGAGGTGAGCTCCCTAACGCATCCAAACTATCTAGTGACCTACCTAGGTAAAACAGGTGAACCCCGTGAAATACCTCTGGCCAGCTACTAACTCCAAACGAAAAAATACGGAGATGAACATAAAGGTTGCTTTTAATACTCATCAGATTTATGCAACATTTAAGTAATGGCCTGAGTTCGGTCAGATATCCCAGGTGGAATTTACGCAGAAAGCAGCAAATACTACTAGTCTACAACGTAAATCTGCTTTCTTTGCACCGATCAGCCTTATTCTGAGGAATGTACGTTTTCTAGCATCAGAAGAAATCCTGTGTGGGGCGCCTGGGTGGCTCAGTCGGTTGAGCGTCCGACTTCGGCTCAGGTCATGATCTCGCGGTCCGTGAGTTCGAGCCCCGCGTCGGGCTCTGGGCTGATGGCTCGGAGCCTGGAGCCTGTTTCTGATTCTGTGTCTCCCTCTCTCTCTGCCCCTCCCCCGTTCATGCTCTGTCTCTCTCTGTCAAAAATAAATAAAACATTAAATATATATATATATATATATATATATATATATATATATATATATATATTAAAGTGGCTAATTCTAAAAAAAAAAAAAAAAGAAGAAGAAATCCTATGTACCCATCAC